>NC_140970.1:91601491-91608991 GCF_056783735.1 Eptatretus burgeri
AGACTTTCGTCCTCCCACACAGGTACCGGCAGCGCCACACCCCATGATCCAGTGAATCCATAACTCCCCAGGCCCGACCCAGACGTCTATTGACCTCTGACCCGCAGCCAGCAGAGACATGAATATCACTGCCAAGGCAAGTGAATCTCTCCATGACCTCAACATCCTCACCACAAACAGACACAGACAGGACAGCAGCATCCAAGATGTCACCGAAAGCCTGGATCTTAGTTTTGACCCAAGAAACCCGTAATCCCAGCGGCTCCGACTCCTCATTCAGCACCTCGAGGGCCCCCAAAAGGATGTCTAAAGTCTCCGCAAAGATGACTGCATCATCTGCAAAATCAAGGTCCGAGATCTTGACATTCCCAAATGATGCACCGCAACTTGATCTCTCCGACATCCTCCCTAAAATCCAGTCCATACAAGTGCTGAAAAGTGTGGGGGCAAGTACACATCCCTGACGAACTCCAGTAACAACTGGAAATAAGGCAGAGGTAGTACCACCACACTTCACAGCACTCTCAGTACCAGAGTAGAGTTCAGACATCAGATCGATCAGTTATGGTGGCACCCCACGAAGACCAAGAATCCTCCAGAGGACATCCCGATTCACTGAATCGAACGCTTTACAGAGATCAACATAGGCTGCAAGCAGCCCCTGCCGAAACTCTCGTCTGCGTTCGGTGAGGACACGAAGTGCAAGGATACGGTCAATCGTTGACCTCTTTGGTGTAAAGGCTGACTGCTCTGGACGCTGGTGCTCAAGCAGATGGTGGCGAACCCTATCGAGAATTATCCGAGTAAAGACCTTGCCCGGCACTGAGAGCAGCGTCACCCCTCGGTAGTTGTTGCAGTCTTGGCGATCACCCTTCCCTTTCCAGAGAGGGACAACAAGGCCCATCTTCCAGTCAGTTGGGATGATGCCTGTGTTCCAGGAAGAGCACAAAACTGCATGCAACGACACGAGTGCAGCATTTCCACCAGCCTTGAGAAGTTCGGCATGGATGCCACAGATCCCTGGAGCTTTGCCCCATTTCAACTGGTTCACCGCAGTCCGTGTTTCCACAAGCGTAGGTGGACCACAGTTGATTCGAGGGTCAGCAACAGGGATTGTAACACCCTTGACGTCCAACTCGACAGTTGGGGGATCAGCCTGGTACAACCGCTCAAAGTAACCGGCCCAGCGGGCCTTCACTTCAGACTCCTCTGTCAAGAGCCTACCACTCTCTGCTCGAACTGTAGTGCTCCGAGGGATGGGCTTGGATGAACGTAATGCGCGAATTCCCCTGTAAGCGGGACGAGAATCACCTGTCCACAGGTGATGCTCTACCCCCTCACAGATTCCTCGCACATAGGCCTCCTTGTCCACCCTCAGTGCACGTACAGTTTTACGCCTCAGCTCCCTGAACAGCTCAGCTCTGCCATTCAGCCTGGCCTTGCGACTCTGGTCAATGGTATCCAGTGTCCCTTGAGAGACAAAATTCTTCTTTGCCCTGCGGTGAGCTCCAAGGCATCCACCGGCAACATCAAGGACGGTGGTCTTGAAGGCGCTCCACAACTCTTCAGGACCCCCCAAAGCACCCAGACCCCCCAAGTGTCCACTCAGCCTGTTCGCAAACTCCTCAGCTACTCTCTCATCCCTGAGCTTGGCAACATCCAGCCTCGGCTGGGATGGTACCATTCTCCAGGATTTAAGGTGCAGCTTTAGAGTTGCTACAACAAGCCTGTGGTCAGTATTGAGGAACTGAGCACTCCGGTAGACTCTGCAGTTCTGGATCATCCTCCAACGACCGTCAATGAGGACATGGTCAATCTCCTTTGCCACACCGCCAGCGTTGGAATACCAAGTCCAGCGATGAGTTTGTGGGCGCTGAAACCATGAACCATCCACCCTAAGTCCATGACTTCTTGCAAAGTCAAGGAACTTAGTGCTATTCTGGTTCATAGTTCCTGACCCATGGGGACCAACACACATCTCATAACCATCCCTATCAGTTCCAGTCGATGCATTGAAATCCCCCAAGACTAGAAGTGTATCTCGTCTGGGGCACTGATCAACCACAGACTCGAGTGTGGCGTAGAATGCATCCTTCACGGTGAGATCACTCGCCTCAGTCGGAGCATAAACAGAGACCAGGGAAATGACACCTAAGGAGTGACGAATCCTTAATCTCATAATACGCTCGTTGACCGGTGTTACCTCAATTATCATTGGAGTCAGCTTATTGGACACAGCTACAGCAACTCCTTGGGTATGGTAACCATCAGAGCGACCAGACCAATAGTAGGTGTAACCACCCACCATTATCTCGCCGCAATCCGGTCTCCGAACCTCAGAGAGAGCTGCAATCCCGATGTCCAAACGCTTGAGCTCAGATGATAACAGAGACAGGTGATCATCCTCTCTTAGGGATAGGACATTCCAGGCACCCACCCGAAGGGACCGCCTCAGGTTAACCCAAGGAGACCGCCGTCTGGTGGACGACACCTCAGCACCACTCCGACGCACTCTCCCGCAATCTGACCCAGGGATGTTACCCCGTGGTTTCCCTCCTATCAAAGATTGGGGGTCCCGAAGGCTTTGCCCCAATCCCGTCATCCGGTGAGCTGCCCTGCGAAGGGAAGCTGCACAGGAGGTATTCCCACGGAGTGGGTTTTCAGATTTTTTTGCGTTTTTGCGTTTTGCGGAATGAAGGGTTTTACGGTGGCCGGAGTGCAAATCCTGCCACCAACCTCCTAATAAGAAGTGACCCAACTGCAGGAGGACGTCCGCAGACACAGTTGGGCACTAGATATGGATGCCCGTTGGCTCACAAGGAGCTCCTCCGCCCTTTGACAGGTTTTGTTTTTAATCCTGCTGGGTGTCCATATCCAAACACCCTCCTCACCAGAAAACCTGGTGGGGGAGACGGTTTAGTCGCTGACAACCCGACCATGGAACAGGTTAGTACAGGTTTACATGGTACCTGTAGCAGGTCACAGATCGAACCTGACCTGACAACTGAGAGAGAGAGAGAGAGACCGAGAGAGAGAGACCGAGAGAGAGAGACCGGGAGAGAGAGACCGAGAGAGAGAGACCGAGAGAGAGAGACCGAGAGAGAGAGACCGAGAGAGAGAGACCGAGAGAGAGAGACCGAGAGAGAGAGAGACCGAGAGAGAGAGAGACCGAGAGAGAGAGAGAGACGGACAGACCGAGAGAGAGAGAGAGAGAGAGACGGACAGACCGAGAGAGAGAGAGAGAGAGACGGACAGACCGAGAGAGAGAGAGAGAGAGAGACGGACAGACCGAGAGAGAGAGAGAGAGAGAGAGACGGACAGACCGAGAGAGAGAGAGAGAGAGAGAGAGAGAGAGAGAGACGGACAGACCGAGAGAGAGAGAGAGAGACGGACAGACCGAGAGAGAGAGAGAGAGAGACGGACAGACCGAGAGAGAGAGAGAGAGACGGACAGACCGAGAGAGAGAGAGAGAGAGAGAGAGAGAGAGAGAGAGAGAGAGAGAGAGACGGACAGACCGAGAGAGAGAGAGAGAGAGAGAGAGAGAGAGAGAGAGAGAGAGAGAGAGAGAGAGAGAGAGAGAGAGAGAGAGAGAGAGAGAGAGACGGACAGACCGAGAGAGAGAGAGAGAGAGAGAGAGAGAGAGAGAGAGAGAGAGAGAGATGGACAGACCGAGAGAGAGAGAGAGAGAGAGAGAGAGAGAGAGAGAGAGAGAGACGGACAGAGAGAGAGAGAGAGAGAGAGAGAGAGAGAGAGAGAGAGAGAGAGAGAGAGAGAGACGGACAGAGAGAGAGAGAGAGAGAGAGAGAGAGAGAGAGAGAGAGAGAGAGAGAGAGAGAGAGAGAGAGAGAGAGAGAGAGAGAGAGAGAGAGACGGACAGACCGAGAGAGAGAGAGAGAGAGAGACGGACAGACCGAGAGAGAGAGAGAGAGAGAGACGGACAGACCGAGAGAGAGAGAGAGAGAGACGGACAGACCGAGAGAGAGAGAGAGAGAGACGGACAGACCGAGAGAGAGAGAGAGAGAGACGGACAGACGGACAGACCGAGAGAGAGAGAGAGAGAGAGAGACAGACGGACAGACGGACAGACGGACAGACGGACAGGGAGAGGGAGAGGGAGAGGGAGAGGGAGAGAGAGAGACAGAGAGGGAGAGAGACAGAGAGGGAGAGAGACAGAGAGGGAGAGAGACAGAGAGGGAGAGAGACAGAGAGGGAGAGAGACAGAGAGGGAGAGAGACAGAGAGGGAGAGAGACAGAGAGACAGAGAGACAGAGAGACAGAGAGACAGAGAGACAGAGAGACAGAGAGAGAGAGAGACAGAGAGACAGAGAGACAGAGAGACAGAGAGACAGAGAGACAGAGAGACAGAGAGACAGAGAGACAGAGAGACAGAGAGACAGAGAGACAGAGAGAGAGAGAGAGAGAGAGAGAGAGAGAGAGAGAGAGAGAGAGAGAGAGAGAGAATTTCTTTGAAAGAATAACCCAGGATGAGTTGATGTCAGAGAAAGTCAAGATGAGAGACCAGTTTAGAAGTTTGATGGCTGCTTGAAGACCTTGCCAGTCAGCTTGAGTGAAACGCCAGGCTCGACAGCACTGAGGTGGTTCTCTAATAACAGCCAGAGAGATTCCCACTTTGACAAGCAAGTGGTCAGAGAACCAATTGGAGTGGAGGAAGAACAGCAGATATTTTCTGGAAAATTGGTAAAAATCAGAATCCGAAGAGATGGAGTACCGTTGGTTGAGATCCGGGTTTGGAAATTGACCGATTGAGTCAGTCCCAATGAGTCGCAGAAGTATTTTGAAGAAGAGCCACGACAGGTGAGAGGTACCCACACCCAGCCAACTGGCATGATGGCAATTGAAGGCACCACTTATGAGGAAGCGAGAGAGTTCGGATGAGAGGATAGAAGTTGATCCATGTTTTCAGCAAGCGAGGTGTAAATGGAGTCATCACTGTTTGGTGGACGGTACAGTACACACATACATGAGGTGGGAGTGGAGGGAAGCCGTAGCCAGAGGTATTCCTGGGGGTGTGGGGGAGTGAGGGCAGTGCACAGAGAGTGACGAATAGAGTCTTTGATGAAGAGAGCAACTCCGTTGCCAGGACGAGGCTCAGGTCTGTCATACCAGAGGAGGGAGTAACGAGGGAGAGATTTTAGGGTAAATCCAATATGGCTGCCAAACCATGTGACTTGTGACATCATATGTGGGAACCTTTTGTTCCTCATGGACATGCGTTCATACATGTAACGTTTCGCCTCGATCTGTTCAGCCACTTCAGAGAAGAAGATTTTTGAAGGTTTAAAAACAAAAACAATGTGGCTGCTGAATCACGTGACCGATGACGTTGTCAATTTTTGTTTCTGCGGACCATTTTATCCCTAGATGACGCTCAAACAATTTCATACTGATCAGAAGTAGCATTCTACATATTAAATTATGACGTCAAATGGAAGGCACATATTTTGTCATTAAAAAAAAAAACATTATACTTGTTCCCCATGAGTACTACGAGTTGCCATGTGCCAAGTTTCAATTATTTTAACTTGGTGCGATTTCTGAGGTACAGAGGTCCAAAGTTTTTTTGCTTTTTTCCAACATGGCAGCCACACCACGGGACCTATGATGTCATAATTATCAGTAAAACATTCTACGGGAGTAGTCGCTCGAATGTTGAAAAGTTTGTCTCAATCCGACAAGCGTTTGCGAAGAAAAACTCATGTTCTGTGTGGACAAACAAACAAAGACAAAGGGACCCAAATGCAACACCCTCTCCTACGGCGAGGGTAACAAAAACAAACTAAGAAAAAGAAAACAAAACAAAAAGGAAACAAACACTAAAACTGCGCTCGATGGAGTACATACCTCCACCAGACTAAATAGTTAACACTTCGTATCCCCTCGTAGGTCGGATCCGGATTCAGATCTTCACCAAAATCAAATAGGTTCATCCTTGTCACACGCCCAACATGTCCACCAAGTTTCGTCCGAATCCGTCCAAAGCTTTTTGAAATTGTGATACATTTCGGTTTTAGCCTCATCACTCAATGGTGAAGAATCACTTAAAAATTCTCGGATCCAGATCTGGATCTTAAGCAAAATTGAATTAACCCTTCCTGGTCACACACCCAACCTGTCCACCAAGTTTCGTCTGAATCCATCCACAATTTTTTGAGATCATGCTTTATATATCGTATTTTGGACATATCTCTTAATGAAGAATCACTTTAAAAAAAAAATTTTTTATAGTATCCGGATCTGGATCCAGACCTTAACGAAAATCGAAAAGATTCATCCTTGGCACACACTAACTTCTTCACCAAATTTCATCTGAATCTATCCATAACTTTTAAAGATATCCTGTTCACAGACAAACAAACACAGACAGGGGCAAAGACATAACCTCCGTTCACCTTCGTTGGTGGAGAAAATAAACAAAAAGACCCCTAACCCCCAAAACACCACACACACACCACACCCCCTCAACCCCCAAGCAAATTTAAATTTCCAGCCCAATAAGTGACAGGCATGTCAAATCGCAGCCAAATCAGCACAATGCAGAAATGTGCGACACTGCACAGCAGGTGATAATGACAACGCATGGGCCGTGGAGTGGAGTATAACAAACGGAATATACGATAACGCATATCAAAATAAGCAGGGGCTGCAGAGGAAGCACACGCACTACATGGATCCGTGTTATCTTATGCGCAAGGAGAAGTAATGCATCAGCGATTCCAGACATGTTACAAACATGGTACTTCAAGGCACAAGAGGCAAAACTAGTAAAAACAAGGAAGGGAGGGGGGGGGGAGTGCTCAAAATAGCCCAACCACTGCAAACACTCAAAAATAAAAGGTTTGCTGGAAAATTACAGGCATTAGACCAAGGAAGGAGGAAAAAAACAAATTAAATTCCATGTTATGAAGCAACTTGATGGCTGTTTGAACCGTTTGTTTTTATAATTCGAAAATAAATGCAGTCCCAAATTGCTACAATCAAAACAAAACTAAAAAAATAAATAAATAAATAAATAAATAAATAAATAAATAAATTCATACATTCCCCGTTCATGGCAAATACAAGCATAGAATATAAAAAGGCCACAACGACCGTCGACCTACAGGGCAAGATATTGCGGTAGCGGTTCTTGGCCTTGTTCTCCAGACGCTGCCCTTCCTTTCGGCTGTACAGCAGCTTGCATTCCTGGTGCTGAATCGTCTGCATCAAGACACACAGACCCCGATGGCAAGTGCAATGCCTGCTGTGCTGCTTATTGTCGGAGCCCTTGAACGATAGACTATTGCTTGCATTACAAGCGGCTCGTCTGATGCATAATCAAGCTAAATGGAATATCACCACATCACCGTCTCACCCCTAATCCCCAAAATGCAACTTGAACTAGACCGATTCATCAAGTTATTTATGTGTTGACTTCAAGTTTCATTTCAACAAACTTCCGGATATAAAGTGCACTTCGAATCTCCGCGTCAGGGGTGCAAG
>NC_140970.1:91613991-91658991 GCF_056783735.1 Eptatretus burgeri
GATTCCCAGTCGGCGACTGGATTTGGAGGCCAGCTTGGAAATGTGGCTTTCCAAGGAAAGATCATGGCAGATCGTGAGACCCAGAAGCTTGAATGAATAGACTTCTTCCAGAAGATTGTTGAAAAAGTAGATGGGGTGGGGGGGGGGGGGTTCGAAACGGTCCTTTCGGAGAGACAGAGTGAGAGTATGAGATTTGTCTTGGTTGAAATACGTGTTCCACGTGTTGGACCAGTTTGAGATTTTATCCAGATCTGAAGTGTGAAGAAGCTGCTGTTTGCCGATCTGAGGTATGACAGATGTTACGAAAGAGGGTGGAGCCATCAGAAAACAGATAAAGAGGATTTTTCAGAGTCAGAGAGATTGGTGAAAACCAGAAAAAGAACAGGGCCCAGAAAGTGCCTTGAGTAACTCCAGCCTGGACAGGAAGAGGGGATGAGAGAACTGCATTCAGGACCACAAGTTGGCTGCGACATGAGAGGATGTCTGCGAGCCATGAGTGAAGATGTCCTTGGATACCATAGGAAGAGAGTTTGGTGAGCCGGGCAGGGTGTCAGACAATATCGAAAGCATGCCATATGCCGAGGGAGATGGCTCTGATTTCATGTCTGGCATTGAGGACCTCCATCCATTGTTGGGAAAGCAGAGGCAGCATATCCAGTGTGGAGTGACCTGGTCTGAATCCAAGTTGATGATCGTAAAAAAAAATCAAGCCATTGGAGAAGAGGAAGGATTTAATGTCTGAATCGATGATGGATTCCATAAACTTTCTGATTGGTTCCCTTCACGTACAGCCTTTTTGGCTGCTGGTTGCATCATTAGTTAGCGGCACTGCGATGCCGCCGATGCAGTGCCCCGAGAACCAGTACTCTGGTGCTCATTTCGCCGACCTTGGAAGGATGGCAGGCTGAGTCAACCCCCTGGGTGTTAATTCGGCGGCCAACGGGTCTCAAACTCAAGACCGTCACCGCGAAGCCAACGGCCAGGCTTCCTGATTGGTCTGTAGTTGCAGGGATCTGTTTTTAGTCCTTTTTTATGCAGAGCAGTAATGTTTGCTGGTTTCCAAGCAGATGGCAGATGACCTTGAGAAAATGAAAGGGTGAATAGAACGGAGAGAGGGTGAGCAAGAGCAGAAAAACTGTTTCTTAGGACACGTGGGTTGATGTCTTCTCGACCGGTTGCAGAATCTGAGTCGAGGTTTGACAGCAAACTCTCCCCCTTGTCAGAAGAGGACACAGAGTCCAGGAACAACTGGGTGTGACTGGGTAAGGTGGGTACAGAAAGCGATGTGTTTGGGAAACAAGATTTCGAAGCAAACACGGAGTTTAGGCATTCAACCTTTTCATGTGCAGTGTCAGCTGTGCGGTCGTTTGAGGTAAGGGAGGGGATGGAGGGGGAACATACACCGGAAACAGACTTAACTCGATGCCACCAGGATTTGGAGGAGGGAGCCAGGTTTGAGAGTTCAGACTTGAGATTAGAAAGATGTTGTTTTCTGGCTCTCCTGAGGGTAGATACACACTTGTTCCGAGCTTTGTGGAAGGAACTGAGATTGCCTTCAGTTGGATTAGCCTTCCACGAGGCGAAGGCAAATTGTGTCAGGGCAACTGCCTCGCCACAAGCTTCAGTGAACCAAGGGCGGGAGGAAGGGTAGGACAACTGAAGACGAGAGGTGATAAATCTGTGAGTGAGAGAGTGAGAGAGTGAGAGAGTGAGAGAGTGAGAGAGTGAGAGAGTGAGAGAGTGAGAGAGTGAGAGAGTGAGAGAGTGAGAGAGTGAGAGAGTGAGAGAGTGAGAGAGTGAGAGAGTGAGAGAGACAGAGAGTGAGAGAGACAGAGAGTGAGAGAGAGAGACAGAGAGTGAGAGAGACAGAGAGAGAGACAGAGACAGAGAGAGAGACAGAGAGACAGAGAGAGAGTGAGAGAGAGAGAGAGAGAGAGAGAGAGAGAGAGAGAGAGAGAGAGAGAGTGAGAGAGTGAGAGAGTGAGAGAGTGAGAGAGTGAGAGAGTGAGAGAGTGAGAGAGTGAGAGAGAGAGAGAGAGAGAGAGAGAGAGAGTGAGAGAGTGAGAGAGTGAGAGAGTGAGAGAGTGAGAGAGTGAGAGAGTGAGAGAGTGAGAGAGTGAGAGAGTGAGAGAGTGAGAGAGTGAGAGAGTGAGAGAGTGAGTGAGAGAGTGAGTGAGAGAGTGAGTGAGAGAGTGAGAGTAAGAGACAGACAGAGAGAGTGAGAGAGTGAGAGAGTGAGAGAGTGAGAGAGTGAGAGAGTGAGAGAGTGAGAGAGTGACAGAGACAGAGACAGAGACAGAGACAGAGACAGAGACAGAGACAGAGACAGAGACAGAGACAGAGACAGAGACAGAGACAGAGACAGAGACAGAGACAGAGACAGAGACAGAGAGAGAGACAGAGAGAGACAGAGAGAGAGAGAGAGAGAGAGAGAGAGAGAGAGAGAGAGAGAGAGAGAGAGAGAGAGAGAGAGAGAGAGAGAGAGAGAGAGAGAGAGAGAGAGGAGAGAGAGATTCTATGAAACAATTTCCTGAACGAGTTGATGTCAAAAAAAGTAGCGATGGGAGAGCAGTCTAGAAATTTGATGGCTGCTTGAAGTCCCTGCCAGTCGGCTTGAGTGAAATGCCAGACTCGACGGCGGTGAGGTGGTTCTCTGATAACAGCCAGAGAGATGTCCACTTTGACAAGCGCGTGTTCAGAAGAACCGATTGGAGTGGAGGAAGAGCAGCAGATATTGTCAGGGAAATTTGTCAAAATCAGATCCAGAAGAGATGGAGTACCATTGGTTGAGATCCGGGTCACGAAGTTGACCGATTGAATCAGTCCAAATGAGTCACAGAATCTTTTGCTGAAGTGCTATGGCAGGTGAGAGAGGTACCCACACCAGGCCAACTGGCGTGATGACAATTTAAGTCACCACATAAGAGGAAGAGAGAGTTTGGATGAGAAGATAGAAGTTGATCCATGTTTTCGGATAGAGAGGTGTAGATGGAGTCATCACTGTTAGGTGGACGGTACAGTACACATATAAACATGAGGTGGGAGTGGAGGGGAAGCCGTAGCCATAGGTATTCCTGGGGATGTGGGGGAGAGAAGGCAGTGCATGGAGAGTGAGGAATAGAGTCTTTGATGGAGAGCAACTTCGCCAGCAGGACGAGGTTCAGGTATGTCATACCGGAGGAGGGAGTAACCAGGGAGGGATGCTCGGGAGTCAGACATGTCTTGAAGGAGGAAAGTTTCTGTTAAGTAAATTATGTCTGGTTTGTCAGCGGAAACCTGTATGGAAAGCTCTGTCAGGTTTGAGCGATGGCCCCAGATTTTTGAGGTCCATACAGTTAAGGAAGAAGGAGGGGAGGAGGTTTTGGGTGCAAGGGGGGAGAAGGAGGATAGGACGAGGGGGGAGGTAAGGACAGTTATTGAAATAGTGTGGGGGGTTGCAGAAGAGCTTGGGGAGAGGGCCGGATGACGAGGAGAAAAGGCTCAGTGGTGATGGGTTGAGATACCATGGGGAGTAATAAGAGAAGGGGCAGAGGGCAGTGAAATTTTGGAGGAGGTGGAGTGATGAGGTGGAAGAGAGAGGGTGGGGGAAGGAAGCACCTTTGTGGACGTGAGGTGGGGGGGGGAACTTTGGGAAGGGGTAGTGAAGGGGAAGATTGGAGGGAGAAGGATGAGAGGGGAGAGTTGGGGAGAGGGGAGAAATGGTATTTGGTAGAGGTATGGTGAAGAAGGGAGCAGGCAGGGGGAGGTACCAGATTTGAGGGGTTGGGAAGAGGGGGAGGTGTGATGAGAGGAAGGAAGGAGCATGTTTGTGGTGAGGAGTGTCCTGATGTTAGAATAGCACACAGTTTGGGTCAACAGAGGAGGGGCTGATACTGAAGCAGAAGTCAGTAAAGAGGTGCCAAGAGCGGAGTTAGGATGTGGGGCAAGATGGGAAGGGTAAAGAGGGGGTATAGCAGGTGAGGAGTTAGGAGGAGGTAGATTTGAAGAGGACGTAGATTTAAGGAGGTGGGGTGTTATTATAATAAAAGTTAAAGTAAAATTTGTTAATTTTATTATAATAATTTTCTTGTTATTACCTCCACCACCGAAGGTGGAATGAGATTCCGTTTTCACCCCTCTCCATCTGTTTGTTTTTGTGCAGGATATCTCAAAAAGCTGTGGACGGATTTGGATGAAATTTGGTGCACAGGTTGGGTGTTGGGTGTATCCAGATAGGAGAATTATTTCAATGATTGTTCACCATTGAAACATAGAGCTAAATCGATATGTAGTACAATGTCTCAAAAAGTTGTGCACGGATTTGGTTGAAAAAAAAAAAAAACTTGGTGGACATGTCAGGTGTGTGACATGGACAAATTGATTCGATTGTGGTGAAGATCCGGATCCGGATACGAGAATCATTTAATCTTTGAAGCGATTCTTCACCATTGAGAGATAGGGCCAAAAACCATATAGAGCCTGATATTTCAAAAGTGTATTGGGCCCGATATGTTCTCGTGGATCAGGCATTGCGTGGCAGAGGTATGCGCTCTACCGAGTGCCCTTCTAGTTGAAACAGTTTTTGAAAATACTCGTGTGGGGACGTTTTCTCTTCCTGCGTCAGGCTGCAAGAAAAGAGAAAGCAATTGTAAAAGTACGAGGTTTTCATTTCACCCACGTTGGGTTTCGAGTTCATCGAGTTTATATTCCAGGGCCACTCTCCACTAGTGTGGGGTGAGCGACAGAAAAAAAAAAAAAAAAAAAGTTCATGCACCTAAGCACAGGACTATGCAAGTTAAAATGAAGCTTCTACCTTAGTTTCAGCCAATGCAAGACAAAAACCCCTAAATGTAAAATGCAGTATCAGCTGTTGACCTATCTAACAGTATCAAACCACAACAGTCAGACAGCCTACAGGGCTTCAGAGACTGTGGCAATGCCAACCCCCCTTTATTGTGGCTCACTGGCTGTCATCAACATGCAGTGCAGGTGAGCTCACAAGCCATCCAGTGAGGGATAACCATACACCCAACAAGCAACTCTGAACTGGAAAGGTGACTGTGAACACATGCCACAACATCACTTACTCCAAAAGCTCCTGACGTGTATTCATCACACCACTAAGAGGTTTCTGAATTGTAGTCGGGAAAAAGGATACTAAAGTTAGAATGAAACTACGGGTCAAGTTGCAGCACATTAAAGCTGCTGTTTAACTGTATATTGGGAGGCCATTTGTGTTTGTGAATAGAATCCATGCATGCTGGAATAACATTCAAGGCACTGTAACCTGTTTTAAGTGTATGACGGTGCCAGAAGTCTCCACCACTGGGTTTTTTCTGAAATGTTCAACCAAATCGGGTAGTGAATCAAACTTCTGTTCAACTCCCAGATCATATTTTCCATCCTGAAAATTACAATCGACGAAAATACACAAATGTTGCACAAGATTATTATTTTTCAAACAAACATCAAAAGCACGCAACCCAACATTGCTCTCTGTTGTCCAACAACCCCAAGATTCGTCAATCAGTGACAAAGGTCAATGACCCACCTCAAAAAGAGAAATCAGAAGAAAAGGGAAGAATCAATGAAAAGCAGCATCTCACCAAATATCTGATCATCATGTGCGTAATTTTGGGCTTGGGTTCACTGTTCTCCTGCCTGTCCTCGCCTGTGCGGACCGACAACACATAGTCCCCCGGTTTGCTGTGACTTTTGCGCACCAGGAAGCTGCCGGCGCGACCACGCTCGCAGAGTAGGCGCTCCGCATCCTTACCCGACACGTGCCCATGAAACCACCTGCAAGCAAGTGCAAGCGAAGACAAGCCACAAACAACTAAAATCTCACAAACCGCCCAGCATGACATCTGGGACAGCATACAGTAAACACTCTTCCAATGCAGGGTTTAGGTTCCTGGAAAACGGTGTTGCGCACGTTTAAGACCTTATGGGATAAATGGGGATACGGGAACGTGGCCATGGAACATAACATACGGACAAATATTTGATAAGTTATGTTTTTTGTAAATAAAAACCTAAGAGGGAATACCTGTAGATATAAATACAACTTTGTAGGATGGGGGGGGGTTAGGTTTGTTGGGTGGTGGGATAGTTGTTTGAGGCCAGGGGATCATCATCGGTGGTGGGCATGTTGCAGCACAAAGGGTTTCCATTTAAAACCGCCACATTGCATTTCCACAAAAAAAGAAGCGAAAGACGATCCTTGAAAGACTTGAACCTTTGTGCTGCCTTCTGCTCCCTGGAGATGTATGGCCCTTTACCAATTTTCTTGTGGAAATGCCCCGTTTCGTCAGCGTTGAACACATGTTCAGGGGCACAGCCTTTTTCTGTTATAAACTCCAGAAAGTTTGGCATGAGCGAATGGTGCGTATGGTGCACTCGTTCACATGATACTCGTGGCCGACCAACGCCACACTCATCCTGCCAAGCAATTTGTCTAAAAATCACGATTCTCTCTGCTAATGTCACAACTTTATGAGATTTCTTCACTTCACTTCCACTTGGAGAGGCTTGACGTTTCGGTGCCATCCTCGATTTAAGGGAGCAGTATGTGGCTCATTCGACCGCAGCGCAGGTGATAGAAGATGATGAGAGATGTTATCGCTGCGCATGACGCGGTCACAGCAACACGTACAAACCAGTGCATAATCCAGTTTTATGCACGTTCAGGAAATCGATAGGTGTCGTGTTTACTCCCACGTTTATCAACGAATCCGCATTGTGAAAACCCACGTTGGACGAGTGTTTACCGTACTGCATACAATGCCCATGCCGGTTGTCACGACAAAGTACTCTTGACTCCACTGTGAGGAAGAACAATCATCTGGAGCCCAAAAAATTGAGGTTCAGTCAGTGTTTTCAAGGAAAAACAAAAATAAAAGAAAATTCAAATTTATACTCAATGTTGAAGGAAAGATGGAATCCACCAAGTCTCGAATTTAATTTGTTTTATTTGACTGACCCACCTTGTCACATTGTTGTTTCTTCTCTTGTGTGTTCCCATTCTCAACCTGTTTCTTTGCTTTACAACAATTCCATCGTACAAAAAAGCTTTTCTTTGACATCAGCATTCTTTCTGCAATTGTGTTTTTGTCTTAACTCACCAATGTCGTAACGAATTTCACATCAAAGATGCACAGTGAGAAAGGCAAGATCTAAAATTATAAATAAACATGAACATAGGGATTTGACTTCCTGCTCTCCAAGATGGCCAACCAGCCTACTGACCGATCGTCTCATAAAGCCTGCCCTTCTCCCCCAGGGCAAAGGATAACAAGCCTTGGCAGCTCCACAAATTATGTGCTCGTACGCTGGGGCCCAGCTCACCTCTCGGATGCTGGATCCGCACAGTTAAGAGGGAACTTCAACTCGATGATTTGCCTATTACGTTCACGAAGCTGTCCCTGGTTGTCGGTGTAATACTGCACCAGTTCCGCCAAAGTGGCGAACTTCTCACCACCATACAAGTCGTAGTAGTCACCCGTATTTTGGATCTTGATGTGCCGTACTTCATCATTCTGCCTGCAACCACAAACATACACCATAGTCCATGAGGGCGAGCCCAAAATTTTGGTCATTGGTACCAAACAAAGTGCCCTGTTCTCGTCAAGTTTTTTGTAAAGATGGGTCCCCTGGGGTATCAAAATCACTTGATAGCAAGGAAATATCGGGAGCTTATATTGTGTAATGGCACTGTATATACGCGACCCCCCTCTTGCACAAAATCGAAGATTTTCGATAATTTTTATACACCATGGATTTGAGTTGGGAGCATTTTATACTGTTAATATTGTTACGGCTGTGGAAATTCGCATTACACCATAAAGGGCCCTCAGGTGAGATATCTTGATAGGTACATGTGTAGTTAGCCCAAACCCGTTGTCAAGAGGGAATTTATGTGATCCATTCGGGCTGCAATCCTCCAGTTAGCCATTTTTCTGTTCTATCTTTTATTTCAAACACACAGCATCTCAACAACCACGCCATCCCCATCACAGTGCCAACCGCACTGCAACCACGCCACCTCCACCATCTACGCTACGACATCTTCGCCAGTACGTCTGCTTCCGAACGGCAAACAAAGGCGCCAAGGAGGGAACTGCGAGGATGCGCTGGTTTCCCCGCCTGTTTCTCCCGTTTGACTTCTCCGCGCTTTGGAGTGGAGGAAGGGCGATGCAGGTCAAAGGTCAGAGGTCATGTGAAGGAGGGGTCTCATTTTGGGGGAATAATTCTCTGGCCCAGAGCCAAAAAAACTGACTCTCCCGGCCCCCGCACGGGGCGGGGTGGAGGGAGGGCGTGAGGGAACGCCCTTTTCGGGAACCCTCTCGAAGGAAGGTGGAGCCGAGAACGGGGCGGGGCGAAGGGCGGAGCCCCGCGCTATAAAAGACGGACACGGGCGGGGTGCTCTCGAGCCTCTTCCTCTTGAGCCCCTTCCTCTTGAGCCTCTTCCTCTTCCGCCTCTTCCTTTTCGTCTTGGCTGGTGGTCTGGTTGGTCTTCGGTTGGTTTTTGTAGAGAGTTGGTCTTCGGGAAGAGGTCCTGCGTCTGCGGCTTGGCAAGTGGCCCTGTCACGAAGGCACGGACGGGAGACGCGGCAGCACCCGTTGTGAGGTGGACCTGCGCGTCCGGACGGGGAGTGCCGGAGAGGGTTCGCCGGCCGCGAGAGAGGTCGGGGCCAGGCGCGACCACGCTGACGGTCGCGGGAGAAGGACTCACCAGCCATAAAAGGGAAGTCGCGACTTCTTTCTTTTCTTTCCTTTGCTTTTGTATAAATGTGTGTGTTGAAGCCGTCTGTGAAGTAGAACTGCGTAAGTGTTGCCGTGTGTCAGTCGTAGTCGGTTGTAGCTCTGCATTTGCTTTTGTTGCATGACTGTTTTAACTGTTACATGTGCATTTTTGACTGTATGGCTGTATTTTCGTGCTTGTCTGTGCGTGTGAATAAAATGCTTGCTTGTTGAACTGTTCCCGCTCTGCTTCGTCTCTTTTCCTTTTTATTGACCCTCCATCTTGCATCACGTAAGGGGTTCGTAGTGGGTGCAACATCCAGTAATTAATCGGAACCATCAAGGCCAACGATAACACCGCTCAGTTATCACTGTAGCACGGAACGGACCGCTTAAGCGGTTCGTGTCTGGAGTCGGCCTGTGGCGTGGTACGATCGCCCGGTCGACCATTCGCGCAGGTACTTAGGTAGATCGAATTTGGCGAGCAACCCTATCCTACGCGGGTGGGCAATTGGCACGATCGTGGTGAGGTTAAACCCCCACCCGTGACTAGCTCCCGGCATTGTTCCGAGAGGGTCACGACAGAATTGTCCGTCCGGTGGGCGACGTGCCACGATTCGAGTTACGCGGCCGTTCGCACGCCGGCGGGCGCGAATTCACAACAATATACTTTAATGTGTATAATCTACATATCAAAAGAAAGCTCATGGAGTACAGTTTATAGTCGTATAAACATAAGAAGAAAATAAAAACACTCACAGACACCTGACATGAAATACTGCGGACCCCTTGATGCGAAACAAATGTTTTTCTTCACTTAGAAAAAATGTGTCTTCCAACATGTAGAACGACATTAGAAACTTCAACTCAGGCACTATGATAACAGTACCTTGAATACATCTCAATATAATTTGAACCTTGTCAATAAATGACACCTTACATATATAGGAAACAAATTCTATCATAGAAAATATGTAATTATGTGCTTTTGACATTGAGTTGATCATTTGGTCCAGATTTCAAATGTCGCAGCTGTAACAGCAACACAGAAATAAAATATAAGGCATGTTATAAGACAAACACAATAATGAAAGTACACGATCTTGGAATATTTGAACTGATAGTCTTCAGTTTCATAATCGTCTTCGCTGCTCAACTCCATTTCGCTGTCTGTACCATCGTTCATTGGTTGGTTTTCACATGGGCTCAAACTACAAATGTCAGAACACTTCAATCCATCTGCAGCACAGTGACATTGAGGAACTCAACAGGACTTCCAACATTTGCAGGACAACATCTCAAGAACAGCGTCGGGGGCCGGAACACCATCCATCCAGTCTACGGCTAAGTGTCTGTCATCATCATCGCCAACGAATTTCCAGCCATAGTCTGCAGGATTGGGCGTCTTGGGATCGTTCATCAAACTTTGTCTCCAAATTGCGGTTTGATAATTTGCTCGCCGTGCATGTTTTCCAAGACAATCTGCACATGGCGGTAACTGGTAGGACTCTTTCTCACCTTTCTTTGCACAAAATAGTTTGTACCGAAACTCGTTGACTGAAGCATCTCCAGATGTAGCATCATACATGGCACAAACAAAACGTTCCAAATCGAGCTTGAAGAGAAGACGAAAGACTCCACTGTTGGCCAAGCTCCTTAAAGAGACTGGAAATTCTGATTTGCTTTGACCAGTTTGAATGCTTTCATTTTCCCACAACCTGCGAAGGCACTGACGGAGTCGCAACCAGTGAAAGCGTGCAATCCAATAACTGCCTCTGAGACATCAGATCCATTCATGTTGACAACAGCTGTGATGTCTATGTAATGTGTGCGAGTTTTAGTCCCACATTTCTGATAAAGAGGAGCAGTAATTTGTGTACAGAACGCCGTGCTCAAAAGGAAGACATCTGTGTCGTCCGCCACAAAGATTACAGCTGCACTTCCGGTGTCACTTGCGTGTTTTCCATGAAGCAGTACCCTCGTGTCTGCTTCTTCTTGCTGGCAGCAAAGCTCCGGTACATCTTCAACTGCTGAGTCAGTAATTTTGATGCACTTCTCCTTTGAGGTTACAAACATATGCTTTGACTGCAATAATGACCTTGAATGTGGTTGTTGCCATTACTGAAACAGAAATTCAATGAGTTCAGTCTTGCTGTCACTACTCTGCAGGTAACTTCTCCACTGACGGACAATTTGTTGGGAAGTTATATTCTTGAACTGTATGCCTGGATTCTTGCTTCGTCTCGCTCTTTCGTGGTGTTTTATGCTGTGTGGTTGATACACATCAAACACGATTTCAATCCTAGTACTGTGTGCACCTTCTCTAATTGCAGAAAGAAGCAAGGTGTTTGCAATGTCTCCAAATGTTTTCTGGTCCCCCTTCATCTTTTGAACCAAAGCCATGCCATCAATAATCGTGGCTGATGGTGTGGGAATGTTCTCTGCTTGTGCATCTTTTTGTAATGCTCTGGCCAACACAGCTTTGTTTGTCTTCCTGATACTCCCATCTTCAGAGGCTAGAGACCATGGCAGCGGACCTCGGGGATGTGCAGGACATCTTTCATATCCAGGTTCTTTCTTGTTTGTGCAATGAGTACCATTTGCCCAAACAACTTTCGGTCTGCTTTCAGAATCATTTCTTTTCCATTTGAAGAAACTTTCTTCTGCTTCTTGGTCATATCTGAAAAGGTCTTGAGCCTCAGCTTAGGCAATGGATCATGAAATTTCACGACTGGTGGACTAGATTCGAGTCTTTCAGACTTAAAGCTCTGATAAGCTGCCTCACCATGCTTTTCTGCTTCGAGCAACTGTGTGGCAATCTGCCTTGTTGCAGCAGCAGCTGTAGACAGACTGACTAGTTCTTGTTGATTTTCTTAAAAGGGATAAACCCAGTTTTGCAGGGTTTCTACAACAGCATTGACAGCCAGTTCATCCTTTTTAATTCTGCTGTTCTGTAACTCTACATGTCCATGATCAGATTTGCCTGTGACTAACACGTCGTCTCGGAGATGACGCAAGAAGGATGACCGGTATTCTGCTGTCAGGAAGAACCGACTCACTGCACCAGGTTTGAGACTATACTTGCGCACTCCTCCCGCAACTTTTGTGTCACGATTGGCTGTCTCTTCAATTGTCTGGTCCAAGGGTATCTTAGCAAAGGGGTTCTTTTCTCCTAGTTGGATGGAAAACTCTCCTTCAAGGAAGTGTTGAAGCACTTCTGGATGGTCATTTCTGAGCTGGGACATTTCAGCGTAGTATACTGGAAGGTACCAGGCATAATTCTGTCGGTCATAGGCGAAGCACCAGACAATCATGCCACGAACTGCAGCCATGTGCAAATTCTAATCACCTTCTCTGGAAGAGCGAATTAGAGCCAGTCATACTCCCCCAACCATGTCAAAGTATGACATCCATAACGCTGAAAGAGGTCCATTGGTGTGCCGTAGATGTTCACAATATTTCTCAAAGTGTTCCAGCATCTGCAAGAACAATTCATGGTTCAGCGTCTCTTCATATTTGGAACTTTGACGAGAAGTGTCCAGAAGATCACTCAGTAATTCCAATAACTGATCGATCTGGTTCATCTGTGTAGGTTGTTGTTCCTTCAGCCATAGCAGAAATACACCCATAGCAATCTGAAAAGGGCCTCATGTATGTATTTGTGCGTTCAGAGAGACCTGTTGTACTGTCTGCCTGCCATGACACTCGTTACAGACCCCTCTGCCAACTATTCCTGCGTCAATGCAAAGGTCACGCAGGCCTGCATCCTCAAAACGTTTTCCAAGTATTCCCACAAAGTTGCAGACCATATGAAAAGAGCCGAGGCGAAGAATTACTCCGGGATATTGACATCTGTGTTTCCACAGAACTTCTGCCACTTTGAAATAAAGGGCCTGGTCGAATACCAGTACAACCTCTTGAAGATGTAGGCTTTCTTTTACCTTCATTGACCTGTTCAAAATCTCAGCTGCTGTCACCATGCTGGTTGCTGGAAAATTGATTGGGTTGAGATAGCCTATGTTGGGCTGATGAACTGTCTGGTCCTGTCTCATAATGATGTTGATTCCTGTCCATCCTGGAATAATTTGGTTTTCCTGGTGCATTTGCCGTAGAAGAATCCAGATCAAGTCCTTTCTGTGGATGGATTTTTGAGGAAGAGCGTGGTATTCTTCAGCAACTGTTTTGCTTCCAGGTCCTTATCTTTTCCCAGTGTTATAAATTGGAAGCTGTTGTTCTTCATATTTGATGGAACGTTGCTTTTTCTTTTCTATTACAGCTCCTGTTGCAGTTTCCTCGAAGAAATCTATATTGTCCCAAACGAGAGCGGAATATATGTAGGGGTTAACACAATCAGGAAGTGGGACAGAATCATCTGAGGATGAGGCTATTTTCTGAAGGCTCAAGGCAGTGTCGTTTTCCTCGAGAACGGTATATGAAACTCCATGCCCTAGTTGTTCATTATCTGGATGATTTCCGAGTTTCCTGTCAGTGTTTTCACTGCATTTGATAGCAAGATGTCCTTCGGTGGTTTCACACGACCACAGGTGACACTGTAGACCAGATCTTGGCCATATGAATCCACTAACAGTTGAATTTTCTGCGCGGCACTGTGATAGCTTGGTTCACCTGAAAGGACACACGCTATGAAGATTTGCAGAAGTTCTGGTAATCGGAAGCCACTCCAGTTCACCAAAGTGGGCGTGAAAGGCCACACTTGATCCTGGCGGATCTCTTTTATGGAAGATCCAATTATTTGGCCAGCTTTGATAACGACAGAAAAAAATCACCAGATGTTACTGCTGTAAGGGTTTCTATATTGTCCTTGAGCTTCTGGTTCTCTTTCACAAGTTCGTAGATTGTGAGAGTGTGAGGGAATCCGAGTGTTTTCCCTTTATCATCTTTACAGAAATGTAAAGTATCTGCAAATTCCTTTTCAATATTTCGTCGAATATGCTTCTTGGTGGATTCTTTGGTCATGGTGATCCCTGTGTTTGACATCACCTCAACGACGATTGCTGTGAGATCAATCATCTTTAATACACGCGGATTCGTGAATAAATCATCACGGATAAATGTGTAGAGCGATTCGTTCGCACGTCTTTCAGCCTCGTTGTACAGGCAGACTTCTTCGGCATCAGGAGACACATCAGTTGTTGCAGTTTCACCGCCTTTATTAGTGTACATGCGGTAACATGAGTGGTGGTAATGTGTCTCAGCGGCAACTAAGTCTCTTGACGCAACTGCTAAGATCTTCGGGTCGCTCTTTTGCATTGCGCACTCCCGTATTCTCTTATCTCATCGCAGCTCTGTGCACTGTACAATTGATTCTCTTGTTCTTGATGTTTTTTTTTTTATACTTTTCTCTTTCACAGAATGTGCATTTTGTTTCGTAAACCCTTGCTGTTGAAGGCTTTGACCTGGGAAGATGTTTACTGCTACCAAATACTGTGGTTTCACCATCATCACACCTTTCTCGATGTTTTTCTAAGAGCTGAAGGTCGCGTTTCAATGTAAAGCGTGACCGACACTGTCTATGGTAAACTATGTCAGGCACCTGTCCTTCTGATAGATTTTGAGCTTTCTCCAGCAATGGGGCATGCTGACGTACACATGCAGCATTTAGCAATGTCTGCCATGATGAAACATCTTTTGGTGAAGTGAGCGGAGCTTGGGAATCTTCCTCTGGATAATGGATAACACAAAAAGGTTTAGATCTTTTGCTTGGGGGCGAATCTGTTTGAAAAGCGGTCTGTGAGGGCCCTTCACCACTGTTAGAGGATTGTATGGCTATTATTCTTTATTCTTGATTGGGATACCTGAAATAAAGCAACAATAATTTGTTATAATGAAAACAAACGCAACTTATTGGATGAGTGCAGTCTCAAATTACTACATGAAGCAAAAAAGTGCATTGCAACAGTACAGATTTTTGCATTTCAAGCCTACAGACAGACTAAGGAATGAACGATTCTGAATATATGCTACAATATGATTAGATATGTTAGAAAAACACATAATCTATTTCTATCTACCACCAGTACAATATTTTTTAAATGTTCAGGGATAAGGCCACAACTCAAAACGATGGAGTGAATCATCACTTATACTCCAAACTGTAAGGAATTCCCTGTATAGATTATCAGACAAGTGATGGCCGAGTCCTGGTAGGCCTATTGAGTATCAAATTTCATCAATAGATGGATCAGCCACTGAATACTAACACCTACACTAAATATTCTTAAACATAACACAAGACACTAATATCGCTTTTTCATTTTGATGTATTCCACTTGTTTTACTGCATGACAAGGAAGGGTTTGATTACATCAAGTATGGTTTTAATGGAATCCTCATATATATGAAAACATACATGAAGACAACAAAATCACTCCTTTATGTGGACTATTTCCAAAGTTATGACACTTTTTGAATTTGCAGAATGTTGGATTTTACATTTTGAAAGAGTTTCAATTTACTTTATCTATTTCAAGTAGTGTATATAACATCATAGTAATGAAATATGCAGCTACATATGCATATTCTGCCATGTGGATTAAAATTTCTCAAATATTGAAAACAACAGGAATTCAGCGACGGTCATTTTGAATTTGGCTAATTAAACGCTTCAGCTACTCTGTTTTGCTTGCTATCATGCATTTCCACAACATAGAGGTCATAAGCTTTCCAATGATACCAAACACAACCGGGCACTAATTTGGTACCGACAAAGTGGTCAGCCTCATGGACTATCACGGTGGTGCCCATATTCACAATCCTACTTCACAGAATGGAAGAAGTAACAAAGCTGATGCAAGGGGACTTACCCTGCAATAAACAGCTGGGTGAAGGTATCGATTCAAACATGCATCTTTTTGATACAAGTACTAAAGGAACCACATCAATGATTCTCCAACTCAAATCATATCACTTCTACCACTCTTCTAAAAAGAACGATAAAATTTTAACACAAGAAGCAAAAATTATAATAACTAGAGGTGCACGCTTTATAACTGCGAGCAGTTATGGCTGGGTACCAAGTCGCACCTCTTGGATCAGACATGCGCCCAAGATGTCCTGTTTGTAAAACTGAATTCAGAATTGTATTTAAAAGATTAAATTCAAAAAAATTATATATATATATATATATACACAAAAAAAATGGAAAAAAGATAAAAGCCTGCAAGACCATGTGACCTATGATGTTTAAATTATCAAACTATATTCCCAAAGACTCGTTGATCATGTTTGTGAAGTTTCACATTGATCTAGTAAGCCGTTCTGGAGAAGATAAAAATGTAAAGTTTGTTCGAGAGAAATTAAAATATTATGGCTGCAAGACCATGTGACCGATCACAAATTTTTAAACATATTATATATATATATATATATATATATATATATATATATATATATATATATATATATATATATATATATATATATATATATATATATATATCGATGAGTCAAAACATTATGACCACCTGCCTAATATGCTGTTGGTCCTCCGTGTGCCGCCAAAACAGTGCCGACCCGGCGAGGCATGGACTCTACAAGACCCTTGGAAGTGTATTGTGGTATCATCTGGCACCAAAACATTAGCAGCAGATTCTTCAAGTCCTGTAAGTTGCGAGGTAGCCTGGTGATGGCTTCGTGGTTAGGGTGGCAGCTTGGGATCCTGGGATCCTGAGTTCAAGCCCCATTGGGCCGCTGAATTAATACACCAGGGGGTTGACTCAGCCTGCCATCCTTCCGAGGTTGGAAAAATGAGCACCAGTGTACTGGTAAGGGGGACACTGCATCAGTGGCATAGCCGTGTCCCAACCAATGATGCAACCAGCAACCACAGGCTGTACTCGATAGAGAGAGAGAGTTGCGAGGTGGAGCCGCCGTGGATCGGACTTGTCGGTCCAGCACATCACACGGATGCACAATCGGATTGAGATCTGGAGAATTTGGAGGCCAGGGCAACACTGTGAACACTTCCTCATGTTCCTCAAACCATTCCCGAACAATGTGAGCAGTGTGGCAGGGTGCATTATCCTGCTGGAAGAGACCACCGCCGCCGATGACGTCAGCACACATTGTACACTGAATGGAGTTCACTCCAACACCCTTCCTGCACACAGCACACGGCCACTTCCCAGTCCTTTCCACATGCTTTACCACTTGCCATCACCTTCGTCTTTCCGATATTCACCTTCAAACCTTTTGCCTCCATACATTCCTTCCACTTGTTCATCTTCTCCTTCAGTCCATCCATACTCTGCAATCAACACCAGATCATCTGCAGACAGCAGCTCCAACGGTAAACACTCCTTTACCCTGGACAGGGTTATTATGACAACGACAAATAGAAGTGGACTTGGTACCGACCCCTGGTGCACTCCCACCCTCACTTCAAACTCACCATTGTTCCCATCCTTCGTTCTTACAGCTGTGCGCGCTCTCTCGTTCATTGCCATCATTACTCTGATCAACCATTCCTCCACTCCGAACATCCTCAATGCCCATGTCATAACTTCGCGTGGGACCCGATCAAATGCTTTCTCCAGATCAACAAACCCAACAAACAACTTCTTCCTCTTCTCCATGTACTTCTCCTGCAACTGCCTTACAATAAAAATCGCATCCGTCGTTCCTCTTCCTGGCATAAATCCAAACAGCATTTCGTTAATCTTTACCTTCTTCCTTATCCTCTTCTCCAACACCCTTTCCAATACCTTCATTCCATGCTCCAATAACTTTATTGCTCTATAGGAGCCACAGTCAAGAGGATCACCTTTCCCCTTGTACAGAGGGGCGAGGGTACTCAGTTCCCAATCCACTGGAATGCGGCCTTCTTTCACCACCAGATTACAGATCTCTGTCATTCTCTTCACACCCCAACTTCCCGCTGCCTTCAACATACCTCCCACAACTCCCGTCGGCCCTCCTGCTTTTCTACTCTTCATTACTCATATCGCTTCCTCAACTTCCTTCTCAGTTATCTTCTCTGCTGGTCCTAAAACTAGGTGACTCTCTATGTTGCTATCCCATTCATTTTCTACATTCAACAGCCTTTCCATATATTGTAAAGGATTCGGCGGTGGCAGGGCTTCGCACCCAACTCTTGACAGCCAAATGTTGAAGATTCGGCGTCACTTAACAGCACCGACGTCTCCGGGGTAATAACGCCGGCTGGCTCGGCTCAGGTCTCGGGTTACGCGCCTCAGATCACGATACCAAAATACACCTGCGCCTTGCCAGCCGGGGAAATAGACCCCGGTTACAGACTGGGTTTGTCAGAGACCGAGCGAAGTCTGCCAGTCCGTAACCATTTTGGTTTTAAATACAAATCAAACAATTGTTCCTCAGCACGGCACGAATAAACTCAATGTGGAAACTTTCATATGAATCAACCAGATTTATTGGGGACACATCGGGGAACATGACACAAGCAAAACATTCACGAACGTTATAATTAATCAATAACCCACTCTTAACTAGGGAGCTACGGATTGTGGGTTTCGAAGGGAACCCTAGCGAGATAAACGTTTGACAACATGCAGACAAGACACAGAGTACTTGGTGATGCCTCTTGGACGAGGGGAAAGTGTCAAAGGCACGAATGCGGCTCGTGACAAGACGATGTCAACTGATTCGAGCACCCAGCTCGAACACGCCACGTGGCAAAATGGCGGGGTCGTCCTTTTGTCGCACCGCCCACGCACGCAGCCTCAGCGCGTTCAGCCCCCGTAAGGTCGACGGCACAAGAGCGGAAGATCCACGGTGTGCTCCAGCTGGCTTTTCACAAGGTCCAGCATACAAATCCAGGCCTGGCCTGCTCACCAGATCAGGCCAAATCAAGGTGTTGGTCTCCGCAGGCGGATCGATGGGATTACAAGACGTGTCGAGCCATGTCGTGAGTAGGGACAGTCAGAGGCTCCGTCACTGGACTCCGGATGAACCTGTCGAGGACCTCCTCATAAAAGTCGATCGCCGACTCCTCATGCAGTTCCTCCGGCCTCTTTCACAAAGCAGATCGCAAACAGACACAGCCGTCCCTTACACAGCAGATCGCGACTCCCACTAGCCGTTTCTCTCTTGCCTTCCCGGCACTCGCTCCTTTTCACGAAAGCCGATCGCAAAAACCCTCATGGAGTTCCTCTTACTGCCGATCGCCCGACTCGACACTCAGGCAGTTCCACCCTTGCCTTCCTGGCGCTCGCTCTGGACACTCCCCCGGGGACCCGTGATTGGTCCATCGCTCGAGATTGCAGCTGCCCTCCACCAATCGGCTGCCAACACGTCTCGCCGACCGACACTGAGCGCTGGGCGGGGAATGGTTCGGAGGGGGGAAGCAAGAAGAAAACCACCTCCCGGCACACCACCACTGCATGAACAAACGACAGCCTGCTACACATCCCGACACACATGTAATGTCCAATTACCAAACAACCTGGCGAAACATGCATTTAAGGGGGGATCTGGGCTAATCCTATATTTAAGAACACACTAAGGGCCATTTCCGCAACAATATCTCTTCCATCTGCCTTTAAGTCCATCTGAGTCCACAACGAT
This sequence comes from Eptatretus burgeri, assembly GCF_056783735.1. NCBI lineage: Eukaryota > Metazoa > Chordata > Myxini > Myxiniformes > Myxinidae > Eptatretus > Eptatretus burgeri. The sequence goes on from NC_140970.1 coordinate 91,633,276, forward strand.
TTGTCCTACTTCATCCTTCAAGCAACTCACCCCCGTCACATCAAATCTCTCTCTCTCGCTATCTGCTTTGCAATCCTGAATACCGCTCTCTGACCCTCTTCCGAATCAAAGAGTTCTCCGAGCATTTTCCTATAGGCCTACTGCGCCTTTGCTACCTCTTTCTTTGCAGCCTTCTTGGCTTCCTTATAACTTTCATGTGCTGCCTCTTCTTCCACCGTACCCTTCGCCTTTTGCCATTCCTTGAATTTCTTCCTCTTCTCTTCAATCGTCTTTCCAACTTCATCACCCCACCACCATGTTTCCGAGTGCCTCGGTGGTCCTTTTGTCCATCCACATCTCACCAACGGCTCCCAATAGACTATCTTTCATTGACATCCAACCACATCATCCTCAGCCTCTCTCTTAATGCTTCCTTCACCTGTCACATCTTTCAACCTCCACACCTTCATCCTCGGTTGGTACTTCACCCGCTGAATTCTCCTCGCACCTTTCACCCTTACATCGCAGACAACCAGGTGGTGCTGTGAAACAATCTCCTCCCCTGGGATCACCTTTGTGTCCCGAAGGTTTCCCCTCCCTCTCCTACGCACCAATGGTTGAGGTAGTCAATGGTTGTCGTTGACCCACATGACGTGTAATGTAATAAGCTTTTTATCCACTTTCTGGAATTCAGTATTACAAATCAACAAATCAGCTTCATCAGCAAACTCCAAGATCCTTTCACCTTCTCCATTTCTCACACCATATCCATAACCCCCATGGACTCCCTCAAAACCGTCTGGACTCCTTCCCACATGTCCGTTCAAGTCTCCTCCAACCACAACAATTTCATCATCTTTCACATTCTCCATCAACTTCTCTATCGCACACCAGAACATGTTCTTCTCTTCATCGCTTCGACCGACCTGCGGGGCAATATCCCGAGATGACGTTCACCAAGAGCTTTCCGATCACGATTCTCACCATCATCAACCTTTCGCTCAATACACTGTCTCCAAACTCCTCAGAAAACATGACACCAACACAATGCACACCTTCCAGGCACCCTTGCCACGTAAACTTCTACTTCTGTCCCTGCCTACTCTTCACCATTCTCGCACCACTTCCCTTCCATCGTGTCCCCTGCACACAAAATATGTCCACTCTTCTTCTGACCAATGTTTCAACCACTTCTCCAGATCTCCTTGTCATTGTCCCTACATTCCATGTACCACACCTCAGAAACCGATCTCCACGTGGGGCATCAGACGATTGGTCATCATAAATGGAAAAATTTCCTCCCTTGCTTCGATCGGGTTCCCCACCTTGAGTTTTAACGAGAGGGGGTGAGGACCCCCATGGGGTACTTTGGGCTGCACCCTGCCCATCAGTTGTACTCATCATGGTTTCCTTTTATGTCCAGATGCCCTTCCTGACGCCAACCCTTTTAGTCGCCTCTTACGACACGCAGGGATACGGTGTACCTATTCTAACCGGGGCACACACCGGGGAACGTCCGAAAATGGTAGAAGTAAAATACAAGAAGAGCGAGAATTGCTTTGCAATACATGTGCAATGAGTCATCTCTTTACTGATGAAAGTACAGTTAAAAAAGAAGAAACTCAAATTATCCAAAACTAATGTCAATTCAAATTTTTTTTTAAATGTTGAGGTGTGCAGTGGGCCTTCAATTTGGTGATTTTAACCAGGAGGAGGTTGCTGGAAGAACACGTGCATCCTCGAGTGGGGTTGCAGGGGAGCTTCGGAGGCGAGAGAGCAGAGAGAGCTGTACTGGAGCAAAGGTGGTTAAAAATAATAATAAACAAGGGCACCGACATGTCTGCAATGTGAGAGGAATGGACCCCCCTGATGCTTCGACCTCAGAAGTGATTTTTATGAAGTGATGGAGGAGAGACAGAAGTGATGCTGGGTTGCTCGCCCATCCTACACATTAATTAATATCTCTAATCATCATCTTCAACATTGATGTCATGATAGGTGTTCATAAAAACAAAGTGCAGTCATCAGTCTGCAAATTAAGCCTGGTGTTGGCTTCGTGGTGAGGGTGGCGGCTTGGGATCCTTGGGTCCTGAGTTCAAGCCCCGTTGGCCGCTGAATTAAAAATACACCAGGAGGTTGACTCAGCCCGTCATCCTTCCGAGGTCGGCAAAATTAGCACCAGTGTACTGGTAAGGAGGACACTGCATCAGCGGCATAGCCGCGTCCCAACCAATGATGCAACCAGTAGGGAGAGGGAGAGGGAGAGGGAGGAGAGGGACTGCAAATTTGTAAGGGCTTGACCCCCAACTTGCTGAATGACTTGCCATTGCACTCCCTTTATGACCTCACTCACTCCCATCTCCACTTTCAGCACGAGTGTTAAAAACAGGAAACGCATTATGATAGACGGTATTGCTTCCTGACCCGATGGAGCCAAACGCCATCAAAAATTTACTCTCCGTACACCACCTTGCCTTTAGAAACCAAGCGACGTCAGGGTCAAATCTGAGCCACCCTCGTATTCATGCAAATTTGCTTACAAAAAAATGGCTTTTAACGAAGATCAAGTGTTCGTGAAGTTTTCTGCGAGGTGGGTGCTGCATGTCGGAGAACAAACACAAAGCCAGCCGTGCCGTCTGCATTTTCCTTGTGGACGCTCAGGATCCACCGCGACAGTTTGTGAAACGTGGGTTATTGTGTCATACAGAATGGTGCACTGGTACCACATTTGCCTCCGGGCAGTCCAGTCTGGGTTTGATTCCCAACACAAGTTTAAACCGTCGCAGTGGTGCGTTGCAGGTTGGACGTTGCGTCGTCTGGTGCACGATTCCTCGGATGGACGCAAGCCGAGTGTCCTGCCGGCTAACATTAGTCGGGGGACATCAAACGTCCCAAAGGGTCTCTCGTGAAAGGGAGGCGACGCATTGCAGACACACTGAACAGGTCACGACGTCCTGCGTCGACGACCGTTGCTTTAGAAAAGGCAAACCACCCGCGGCAGCCGCTTGCCATGGGGCTACTTTGACAGCACTGAATCCGACTTGGGGCGGCAGAGCACGGGAAGCATCCATGAAGCATCCATGCCAAATCGACCGGTTGGGGTCAGCTGCATTATTTAATTAGCACTGCGTGCAGTATTGGGGAAGCGGTCGTGTGCGGATATGCTGTCGCTCCGACAGTCCAGACGACTCCCTTCTGCGCCAAAGTCGCATGATCTTATAATAAAACCGGCAGCGACTCGGGAAACAAAGGACGGTGTCGTGGTTGTGATGCGGTGTGATAAAAAAGGCATTTTGCGCGCGCGCGCACGCACGCACGCACGCACGCACGCACGCACGCACGCACGCACGCACACACACACACACACACACACACACACACACACACACACACACCTTACAGAGAGTGTGAAGTCACCACGGTTACTGCTACTCGGTCGCACCAGGAAGCTGCCGCAGACACCTCGGGTCAGCAGAAGCTGCTCGGCATCGAGGCCCGATATGGCCGGGTGGAACCACCTGTCACGGTGCACCGACACATTAGAGACTTGAAGGCAACCACGTACCGCGCCACCTCGTTAGGTTGTGAAAAGCAGCCACCACTACCACCACCACTACTATTCAGTAGGGGGGGGGGCGAACAAATTGAACCGATATCAACTGTACGTGCACAGAACTGCAACACCGGCGACGAGGATGCGATTTTAAAGGAAACTCAAAACGGTTTGCGCAACAAACAATGCAAGGCAGACAGGACGGATCATATCAAAAGACCTCTGGGAGCTCATGTCCCTCGCTGCAGCACCGCGGTTTTCGCCCATGACTGAAACCTCGGCCGTCAACGCGAACTTACTGAACTGTCGCTTCCTCAACAGGAAACGAACCGTTCCCTCAGAATTTATTTTTTTTTCATTCTATATAAATGTATTTTCTCGCTCTCTCTCTCTCTCTCTCTCTCCCTTTCAATTCTCAAGAGGTCGTGGTGAACCGATTGATGGCGTTTATCGCCGAGACCTTTATACGTGTACATTGTACATTGTAAGTGTACGTACACATCGATGTACGAACGTACATCGCACGTGTTGAAAATTGCGCTCGAAATGAGAAATAATGATATAAATATGAAAGAAAGGGAAGCCCATCCGCGCTGCTTATTATTACAACGCAGCACATTTTCTTGTCCAACCGACCGATTTGAACGTTTACAAAAACGTTGCAACCAATCGCGTTGGAAGTCGAGAACCGTGCAAAATGAACTCGTCAAGAAGGCTCAATATTGCTGATTACTGGCGTTCATACATGACCAAAAGCAGATAGTCGAACCATACGACAACAAAAGGAAGGTCAAGCTCAACGACCCTTGTGACAGAATATCGAAGATTCCGATGCAAACAACACCGTCATGGCCACCATAAAGCGCATCGATAAAAAAAACTCAAAGAACAAGAGAAAAGAGCAATCAGAGATTGCAGAACCTCGCCAGGATTTGTTTTGTGTGATGTTTATGTTCTGCTTTATTACGTAATTAATAAGACACATAATTAGGACTAACTGCCGCTTAACTGCTGACAGTGATGACCGGGTACCAAGACGTCCCGCTTTGGTCGGACGCCTGACCCTGACCCATGATGTTTTTTTTATTATCTATCTATAATTCCAGCAATGTCTGTCTGTCTGTTACCACTGTTTCTCGACAACCACTGGTCCGATCTAATTGAAACTTGCCAGGTATATTGCTGGGGACCTGAGTATGTGCCTTTTCAAGGTTTGATATTAATCGGACAAGTGGTTCCCAAGTTATGGCCATTTATTTACCAAACCAATGACAGGACACGGTGCTATGACGTCACAATTGACGTCACAAGTTTTTATTTTTGCACGTACGGGCACCCACGTATGGACCTGCGAGAGCGAAGGAACGGCCTGTGTGGTTATTTCTGGCATGCGGTTTGAAAGGTTTTATTTTGCACGTACGGGCACGCACTAGTTATTTAAATGAATTTAGAATGGGATTAAAATAAATTAAATTCAAATCAAATGGAAGACCAAATGGGTGCAGTCCTGGATTGGAGTAATCAGGAGGAACCTGGATAGGATTCACATTTCAGCTGCTCCTACTCTGGCCAAGTGAGCCTTATTCAAAAACACCAAAAAAAAAAAACAAGAATCCAGATTTTAAAACAAAAAATTAAATAATTCCGTCTGCCAGACCAAGTTGAAAAATTTAAAACACGAGTACGTGCGTGGCCGTACGTGCAAAAAAAACAACAACTTTCAAACGCCAGTTTCCTCTTGCCAGAAACAACAACCACACAGGCCGTTCCTTCGCTCTCGTGTGCCCGAACGTGCGTGGCCATACGTGCAAACCGAAAAAAAAAACTTTCAAACCGCGAGCCAGAAACAACCACACAGGCAGTCGCATGCCCGTACGTCACATGCCCGTCAAGTTTACCTCCCCGTCTTTGCTCGCCATGACATTCGCTGCCATTGACCATTGCCACTCCTTACGCCACGGTAACTAAAGTCTGTATCTCACTGGGCTGCGACAGCTCGCGACAAAATGCGAACGGGATTCTCCAAAATGTCTGGAAACGTTCGCGGTGGTTCTCAATTTCCACGCGCGAGTCGCAGGACGTCACTCTGGTGTCGCTGGAATTTTGAACATGTTCAAAAAATCCGTGCGACAAATTTTATGTCAAAATAGTCACAGAGTCGTCGCGGTTGTCTCGAACCCTTCTCAATTTCGTTTCCGTGAGTCAGAAGGTGCGATAAATGTGACGCAATGTAATGTAGATCGATTCACAATAGTTCAATCCAGATATGACTAAAACAAACAAACAAACAAACAAAAAAAACTCATAGTGCCGATTGTAAAACCAGCATTGTCTGTCCTCTTTCTCTCCTGTTCTGGGTAATGGCCTTCAATGCAAACTTTTCACTTTACCATCATTCATAAATCACATCACACATATTTTTACATAAATTAGGTCACACACAAAATATGGTCACACCCACAAGCCCCTATCAAGGCAGATGGACAATTGGGTCACACATAACGTTGACAAGTAACAGAATACTTTGAACAATCAGGCTTGGTCAGCATTCTCCTCTAATCCCACCATCCTGTTCTGCCAGGGCACAGCTCCCAAACCATTGTAGTACTCAGTCAGGTACTCTCTTACTCGTTTCCCAACTGACAATATGATTGCTGGAAGGGAGAGGCCTCATATATACGAGGTGTGTTCAAAAAGTATCCAACCTTAATTTTTCGTGCGTAAACAAATTAAGCTCGGGGGGGCATGGTTTGGTGCACGTATGTAGGCGATCCCAATTTGTATGCGTGAATATGTTACCGCATGCAGAAGATGTCAGTCACCGATAGACCGCCGATGAGTGAGGAAGTGTAAGTGAGCGCCGTCAGATTTTCGTTTTTGACAAAATGACAGATCACTGTGGTCTCATCGCCAGCGATCACTGTGTTGAAGAAGTTGGGATCGCTGTTCACAGTCTCCAGCATGTCCTGTGTGATCTCCAAACGGAGTTGCTTCTGCTCGATCGTTAGCAGCTTTGGCACGAACTCCGCTGAGATTCTCCTTAAGCCCAAATCCTCAGTGACAATGGAATGGACAAATCCAATGCTGACGCCCGCCTCGTCTGCAAGTTCTCTGATCGTGATTTGACGATCCTGCGTCAGTAGGGTCCTCACTTGATCAATGACGATCTCATTTCACGATGTTGAGGGCCGACCAGAACGTGCTTCACTTTGCACTGATGTGCGACCATCTTTGAAGCGGTTGTACCACTCTTTTATCTGTGTGGTGCCCATTGCTTCGTTCCCGAAGGCCTGTTGAATATTGCGGATCGTTTCCACTTGGGAATCGCCAAACTTTACACAACATTTGATGCAGTAGCGTTGTTCAAGTTTTTCCGTCATTTTGTCAAAAACGAAAATCCGACGGCGCTCACTTACACTTCCTCACTCATCGGCGGTCTGTCGGCGACTGACAGCTTCTGCAGGCGGGAAAATATTCACGCATACGGATTAGGATCGCCTACATACGTGCACCAAACCACGCCTCCCGAGCTTCATTTGTTTACGGACGAAAAATTAAGGTTGGATACTTTTTGAACACACCTCGTATATGGTCCCGATTTCTCAATTGTCACGCACAGTTGTCGTGCGACTGTTGCACGACATTTGCGCGATGGTAGCACGACCGTCGTGTGACCGTCGCGCGACAGTTGCATGTGCCAAAAAAAATCTCAGTTTTGTCACCTGAACGTTGCGCGAATGTCGTGCGACATGTATGCGAACTCCAGGCGAAGTTCATCCCAAATTTCACCGGGAGTTCGTGGGACATACACAAATGTGTTTTCGTATAATTTCAGTGTGATTGCAAGTGCAAATTATCGCCGTTTTATCGCAATTTGGTGTCTACAACTAGTCGCGAGCTGTCGCAGCCCAGTGAGATACAGGCTTTAGGCACCGATCGATCCCCATCATAACCGGCACGGCACGTGACGTCATCGTCATCGTCGGCCACGCATCGGCCTACGTGAAGTTCAGTCCTCACTGTCCAGAAGTTTGCATATCGCAGTTACGATTATTCGCAATTTAGTTTTAATGGCCAATTATTCAATTAGCGCCAACGTATTTTGCGTTTTCACAATGTCATCGCAAGGAAAAACACAAAGAGAAGAGAAGAGAAGAGAAAAGAGAGAGAAAAAAAAAAAAAACGTACATGCAAAAATAAACAAAAAAAAACTTTCAAACAAATACACAGGCCGTTCCTTCGTTCTTGTAAATGACGACTGGATTGGGGCATTGTGTTTATCTATAAATGCGCATAAGAAATCGAGAAATTATTAGAATACACGAAGTCATCACTATCCAGAAGTCCATACGTTGTAACCTGTAATGGGGAACGCGGCTGAGGTTCTCTTCCCCATCGGCCACGGCTGCGCAGCAACGTGTCTTATCTTGTCATTGGTTGGTAAATAAATGGCTGCAGCAACGTGTCTTGTCATTGGTTGGTAAATAAATGGCCATAACTTGGGGAACCACTTGTCCGATTAATATCAAACCTTGAAAAGGCACATACTCTGGTATGTGTTGGCGGAGCCTGGTGTTGGCACAGTGGTTAGGGAGCCTGGTGTTGGCGCAGTGGTTAGGGCAGTGGCTTGGGACCCAAAAGGTCCTGAGTTCAAGCCCCGTTGTGACACTGAATTAATATATGTATGTATGTATATATATATATATATATATATATATATATATATATATATATATATATATATATATATATATATATATATATATATATATATATATATATATATAAAAACCAAGTCAAAAACACCAGGGGGTTGACTCAGCCTGCCATCCTTCCGAGGTCGGCGAAATGAGTACCAGTTGTACTGGGCCCGGTGTATGCCCCGGTTAGAATAGGTGTACCATATCCCTGTGTGTCGTAAGAGGCGACCAGGGTTGCGTCAGGAAGGGCATCGGGCGTAAAAACCTATGCCAAATCATTATGCGGACAACAAAACGAATTTCCATACCGGATCGGTCGAGGCCCGGGTTACCAACGACCGCCACCGGTACCGGTGGTCAGCAGGGTACCAGTGGAAATTGTGCTACTGCTGGGCGAAGGAGAAAGAGACGGGGAAGGCGAGTCCAGAGGCAGTGGGAGAGGGGGAAGGGTAGAAGTGTGTAGGTGAGAGTTGGAACTCTGAATGTTGGGACGATGACTGGCAAAGGGCGAGAGTTGGCTGATATGATGGAGAGAAGAAAGGTGGACATACTGTGTGTACAAGAGACCAAGTGGATGGGGAGTAAGGCGAGGAGCATTGGAGGTGGTTTCAAACTGTTCTACCATGGTGTGGATGGGAGGAGAAATGGTGTCGGGGTAATCCTGAAGGAAGATCATGTCAAGATGGTATTGGAGGTGAGGAGAGTGTCTGACCGAGTGATGAGTGTGAAGTTGGAAATTGAAGGGGTGATGATGAATGTCATCAGTGCATATGCCCCACATATGGGGTGTGAGATGGAGTATAAAGAAGATTTCTGGAGTGAGTTAGATGAAGTGGTGGAGAGTGTATCCAAGGATGAAAGAGTGGTGATTGGAGCAGATTTCAATGGACATGTTGGGGAAGGGAATAAAGAGGATGAGGAGGTGATGGGGAGGTACGGTCTCAACAAGAGAAATGTGGAAGGGCAAATGGTGGTAGAGTTGGCAAAAAGAATGGAAATGGCAGTGGTAAATACGTATTTCAAGAAGAAGGAGAAACACAGGGTGACATACAAGAGTGGAGGAAAGTGCACACAGGTGGATTACATCTTAAGTAGGAGATGCAACCTGAAAGAGATTAGTGACTGTAAGGTGGTGGCAGGGGAGAGTGGAGCTCGACAGCATCGATTGGTGGTCTGTCGGATGACTTTGGAGGTGAGGTTGAGGAAGAGAGTGAGGGCTGAACCTAGGACCAGATGGTGGAAGCTGAAGGAGGTAGACTGTTGCGTGAAATTTAGGGAGGAGGTGAGACAGGCGTTGGATGGTGGTAAAGATGGGTGGGATGATTGGGCAACTACAGCAGAAGTTGTGAGGGAGATAGCTAGGAAGGTACTTGGTGTGACATCTGGACAGAGGAAGGAAGATCAGCAGACTTGGTGGTGGAACGAGGAAGTATAGGAAAGTATAAGGAAGAAGGGGTTGGCGAAAAAGAAGTGGGATAGTCAGAGAGATGAAGAAAGTAAGCAGGAGTACAAGGAGTGGCGTCGAAAGGCAAAAAGAGAGGTGGCAAAGGCCAAGGAAAAGGCATATGACGAGCTGTATGAGAAGTTGGATACAAAAGAAGGGGAAAAGGATTTATACCGATTGGCAAGACAGAGGGACCGAGCTGGGAAGGATGTGCTGCAGGTTAGGGTGATAAAGGACGCAAATGGGAATGTGCTGACGAGCGAGGAGAGTGTGTTGAGAAGGTGGATGGAGTACTTTGAGGAGCTGATGAATGAAGAAAATGAGAGAGAGAAGGTTGGAAGAGGTGGCGATAGTGAATCTGGAAGTGGGGTGGATCAGTAAGGATGAAGTGAGGACTGCTATGAAGAAGATGAAAAGTGGAAAGGCGGTTGGCCCAGATGATATACCAGTGGAGGCATGGAAGTGCTTAGGAGAGATGGCAGTGGGGTTGTGAACCAGATTGTTTAATAAAGTCTTGGAAAGTGAGAGGATGTTGGAGGAGTGGAGATTAAGTGTACTGGTTCTGATTTTCAGGAACAAGGGTGATGTGCAGAGCTGTGGAAATTACAGAGGGATAAAGTTGTTCAGCCACACCATGAAGTTGTGGGAAAGAGTAGTGGAAGCTCGGTTGAGAGGAGAGGTGACGATCTGTGAGCAGCAATCTGGGTTTATGCCAGGAAAGAGCACCACTGATGCGATGTTTGCTTTGAGAATGTTGATGGAGAAGTATAGGGAAGGCCAGAAGGAGTTACATTGTGTGTTTGTGGATTTAGAGAAAGCTTATGATAGGGTGCCAAGAGAGGAGTTGTGGCATTGCATGAGGAAGTCTGGAGTGGTGGAGAAGTATGTGAGGATCGTGCAGGATATGTATGAGGACAGTGTGACAGTGGTGAGGTGTGCGGTAGGAATGACGGACCGGTTTAAGGTAAAAGTGGGATTGCACCAAGGATCGACTCTGAGCCCTTTCCTGTTTGCAATGGTGATGGACAGGTTGACAGACGAGATCAGACTGGAGTCTCCATGGACTATGATGTTCGCGGATGACATCATGATCTGGCGGGAGAGTAGGGAGCAGGCTGAAGCGAGCCTTGAGAGGTGGAGGTACGCACTGGAGAGAAGGGGAATGATAGTCAGTCGGAGTACATGTGCGTAAATGAGAGGGAGGGTGGTGGTATGGTGCAGTTGCAAGGAGTTGAGGTGGGGAAGGTGGATTGGTTTAAATACTTGGGATCAACTGTCCAAAGTAATGGAGAGTGTGGGAGAGAAGTGAAAAAGAGAGTGCAGGCAGGATGGAGTGGGTGGAGAAGAGTTGCAGGAGTGATTTGTGACAGAAGGGTAGCTGCAAGAGTGAAGGGGAAAGTATATAAGACGGTAGTGAGACCAGCTATGTTGTATGGTTTGGAGGCTGTGGCGCTAACAATAAGACAGGAAGCGGAGCTGGAGGTGGCAGAGTTAAAGATGCTGCGATTCTCGTTGGGAGTGATGAGGTTGGACAGGATAAGAAATGAGTATATTAGAGGGACAGCGCGGGTAGGACGGTTTGGAGACAAAGTGAGAGAGGTGAGATTGAGATGGTTTGGACATGTACACAGGAGGGAGACGGAGTATATCGGGAGAAGGATGTTGAAGATGGAGCCGCCAGGCAGGAGGAGAAGAGGAAGGCCAAAGAAGAGGTTCATGGATACGGTGAGGGCGGACATGCGGGTGGTTGGAGTGTCAATGGAAGATGTGGAGGATAGAGCGAAATGGAGACGGTTGATCCGCTGTGGCGACCCCTAACGGGTGCAAGCCGAAAGAGGAAGAAGAAGAAAAGGCACACACTCAGGTCCCCAGCAATATAGCTGGCAAGTTTCAATTAGATCGGACCAGTGGTTGTCGAGAAACAGCGGACACAGACACAGACACAGATTGCTGGAATTATAGATAGATGTATTCACCATCACGACGACATCATTGTGCAGTTCCATGATTGATTAAGCGGGTCCAAAGAAAACATTATTTAATATTTTTCTTCAAATCAATATGGCTTCCAAGCCGTGTAACCTATGATGTCATATGCGTGAACCTTTTGTTCCTCATGGATAGGCGTTCATACGTGTAAAGTTTCACCTCGATCTGTTCAGCCACTTCACAGAAGAAGATTTTTTACAGGTTTTTAAAATTTTATTTAACAATATGGCTGCCGCATCATGTGACCGATGACGTCAAAAAAATTCTGAACACCATTTTCTCCCGAGATGACCCTCAAAATTTTTCATACTGATCAGACAGATGTAGTGTTCTACAATTGCAATTATGACGTCGTAACGAAGGCACCTATGATGTCAGAAAAAATTACATTCCCCACGAGGAGTACGTGTCATGTGCCAAGTTTCAATTTTTTGCTTGGTGCGGTTCGAGATGGAGGCCCAGAGTTTTTCCACCATGGCTGCCACACAACATCACCTATGACGTCATAATTATGATTAACTCATTCTACATGAGTAATCGCACCGATGGTGAATATTTCATCTCGATCCGATGAGCAGTTGCGGGAAAAAAAAAAAAACATGAAAGTCCTGTGCAGATGAACAAACACAGGCAGAGATAGACAGACAGACAGACAGAGACAGAGAGAGACAGCCAATTGGACCCAAACGCCATAACCTCTCCTTCGGTGAGGGTAACAAGAAGGAACTTTGATTCAGGACATCATTCAGCCCATAATGCATTCACCACACAAACTTCAGACAAAACACAACCACCTCGGTCTTCAGACACAATGGCAATGGTGGCGGGGGGGGGGGTGGTATAGAGAGAGGGGAAGGGAGGAAGGGGGTGGGATGGAGTGGAAGGGAGGAGAAGGGAAGAGTGGGACGGAGGGGAAGTGAGGAGGGGAGAGTGGCATGGAGGGGAAGTGAGGAGGGAGATTGGCATGGAGGGGAAGTGAGGAGGGGGAGTGAGGAGGGGAGAGTGGCATGGAGGGGAAGTGAGGAGGGGAGAGTGGCATGGAGGGGAAGTGAGGAGGGGGAGAGTGGCATGGAGGGGAAGTGAGGAGGGGGATTGGCATGGAGGGGAAGTGAGGAGGGGAGAGTGGCATGGAGGGGAAGTGAGGAGGGGGAGTGAGGAGGGGAGAGTAGCATGGAGGGAAGTGAGGAAGGGAGAGTGGCATGGAGGGGAAGTGAGGAGGGAGAGTGGCATGGAGGGGAGTGAGGAGGGGGAGAGTGGCATTGAGGGGAAGTGAGGAGGGGAGTGGCATGGAGGGGAAGTGAGGAGGGGACAGCGGCATGGAGGGAAGTGAGGGGGAGAGTGGCATGGAGGGGAAGAGTGGGATGGAGGGGAAGTGTGAGGGGGAGAGTGGCATGGAGGGGAAGTGAGGAGGGAGAGTGGCGTGGAGGGGAAGTGAGGGGGGAGAGTGGCATGGAGGGGAAGTGAGGGGGGAGAGTGGCATGGAGGGGAAGAGTGGGATGGAGGGGAAGTGGGGTGGGGGTGATGGGGAGGGGGGAGGAGAAGTGGGATGGGGGTTATGGGGAGGGGGAGGAGGAGAAGTGGGATGGGGGTGATGGGGAGGGGGAGGAGGAGAAGTGGGATGGGGGTGATGGGGAGGGGAGGAGGAGAAGTGGGATAGGGGTGATGGGGAGGGGAGTGGGAGGAGGGGAAGGGGGATGAGGTGATGGGGAGGGGAGAAGGTGGAGCAGAAGGGAGGAGAAGGGAGGAGGGAAGTTGGATGGGGGAGGGGAGTGGGATTGGTGAAGGGGAGGAGAAGTGGGATTAGGAAGTGGGGAGGGGAGTTGGATGGGGGGAGTGGGATAGGGAAGGAGGATGGGAGAGGGAGAGGGAAAGGGAAAGTGAGAGGGAGATGGAAAGTGAGAGGGAGATGGAAAGTGAGAGGGAGATGGAAAGTGAGAGGGAGATGGAAAGTGAGAGGGAGATGGAAAGTGAGAGGGAGATGGAAAGTGAGAGGGAGATGGAAAGTGAGAGGGAGATGGAAAGTGAGGGGAGATGGAAAGTGAGGGGAGATGGAAAGTGAGGGGAGAGGGAAAGTGAGGGGAGAGGGAAAGTGAGGGGGAGAGGGAAAGTGAGGGGAGAGGGAAAGTGAGGGGAGAGGGAAAGTGAGGGGGAGAGGGAAAGTGAGGGGGAGAGGGAAAGTGAGGGGGAGAGGGAAAGTGAGGGGGAGAGGGAAAGTGAGGGGGAGAGGGAAAGTGAGGGGAGAGGGAAAGTGAGGGGGAGAGGGAAAGTGAGGGGGAGAGGGAAAGTGAGGAGGAGAGGGAAAGTGAGGGGGAGAGGGAAAGTGAGGGGGAGAGGGAAAGTGAGGGGAGAGGGAAAGTGAGGGGAGAGGGAAAGTGGAGGGTGAGAGGGAAAGTGGAGAGTGAGAGGGAAAGTGGAGAGGAAGTGGAGGGGAATAAGGATGGGAGAGTAGGATGGGAGAGTAGGATGGGAGAGTAGGATGGGAGAGTAGGATGGGAGAGTAGGATGGGAGAGTAGGATGGGAGAGTAGGATGGGAGAGTAGGATGGGAGAGTAGGATGGGAGAGGGAGAGGGAGAGGGAGAGGGAGAGGGAGAGGGAGAGGGAGAGGGAGAGGGAGAGGGAGAGGGAGAGGGAGAGGGAGAGGGAGAGTGAAGGACAAAGAAGGATGGCAATAAACAAAATAATATTTAAAAGAGGGTTCATAAACCATCTCACCCCATTCGGTCTTGAGATGAAACGACGTGGGGGGGGGGGGGGGGGGTCTGCGAGCGGCAAATTTAATTGGTGGTGATGACGTAAAATGCTGTAACATTTTCTCCAAGTACTTTTAAACGGAAGGGTTTTCAAAGTACCAAGAAGGCGATTTGTGTTCCACTCTGAATTATATTGAAACAAAATAAAGATTTTTAAGGTTGTAGAAAAAAAAACCTTTTTATGACGTTTACCGCCGTTGATGCAGCGTCTTTTACACCACCTCATTTAACACGTCATACGAGTTCTTCGTTCCTGTTTTTAACGTCCTTCATAAAATCCTAAAAACAGTAACTTTCCTGCTTGGAATAATTTTAAATCTTATTTGAATTCCAGAAAGACTGGCAGAGTTAAAAATATATATATATAATAATAATAATAATAATAATAATAATAAAAATTAAGGTGCTCGACTCCTCCGTGCGCATGGGCCGCATTCGGGACAAGACTCCGTACAATTTGACAAATTCAGAGCCAAATTCCTGCGAAACTACAGCTTTGCTTTGCTTCATATTCCGATTTAAGTCTCAGTTGAATTATACACCGCTCCTTCCCAATTCCTTCTCCAGGCGATGCATGACGTCATCTCCGGGTGAAGGGAGGACTCAGTCGTCACTTCGTTTGTTTTCTTGTTGTTTGTTTGTTTTCTTGTTGTTTGTTTGTTTGTTTGGGCGATATCTCAGCCATCCTTTGTTCTAGGAAGCTGAAATTTGGGGACAAAAGTGAAGATGTACTTTGGCAAAAAGATTATTTTTTATTTTTTGATAAATCAGTTAATTGATTAATTACTTAATTATTATTGATTTATTAATGACTTATTTATTTTATTTCTCATCTGGGCAATATCTCAGGCACCTTTTGAGCTTGGAATCTGATATTTGGTGATTTGTCTACAAAGGGTATTTTTGATTTTTTTGATGAAGCAATTATTTATTTAATTTTTCTGAATAATTACTTAATTTTCAAAAAGTTACAAATTCAGATGAAACGGTGGTGCTTTCAGTATACTATAAGCCAATTGATGAAGAAATTAATTATTTTACGATTATTATTTATTTTAATTATGCAAATAATCAATCAATTATTGAACAGCGCTCCCTCCCAATTCCATCTCCATGTGCTGCAAGGAGGCATCGCCTGGTGCCGAAGATGCCCCGGTGGTGTCACCCGCTGGAGGATTATTTATTTGTCACACTGGGCAGTTTGCCATCCCTCTCCCAGCAGTAGTTAGGGAAGTAATTTAGAGTCTGTTCAGGGTGCTGGTGATAACTCACCTATTCTTCGGGAAAGACACCACCTACCGGATCTTGAACATTCAACAAATTAACGTTGGCAAACGAATCACACTGCTTGTGAAACACTAGGATGACAGTTTATGGCTGGGTCAGGATTCAAACCCAAACTGGAAGGCTGTGCGGTGAGTGTGCGTACCTCTAGGATCTCGGCCATCCTGCGAGGCCGTGCTTCAATCACAGGTTATTCTCATAAAGTTTGTTTGCAATCAGAGGTGTTCATTGTATTCTGGCAGAGCACTGGAGAAGCTGGAAGGTATTTTGGTGAAAAATTCCTCATTTGTAAAACTTCACAAAGCTTTCCAATTACAGAGAAACACAAAAACACCCTCCCATGAGAAAATAAACAAATAAATTCCACATCCTGCCAGCCCCTTCAGTTCCAAAGCACAGCGAATATGATTTGGGCTGGTGTATATAAATATGCATGAGTAATTGGGATTTAAAAACCATGAAATGAGACAAGCATCCTTTTGGTTTATCCGATTGTTTATTTATTCATTCGTGTGCAGCACAGGGCTGCTGGTTGCATCACTTCTTGGGAGCACTACTGTGCCTCTGATGCAGTGCGCTCTGGAGAGTGTACCCTCAGATTGTTTACTCCACCTGTGTGGCTCCTTCTATGGACTCATGGAGTCCCACGAGGTGGTGCCAAAGGTCCAATGTAACAGCCTAAAGACACAAACATGTCGAGCCAGAAATATGCAAACATCTGGCCGCACAAACTTTCGTCTTTGAGTGGCTGTGTTCGTCTCAGAGTCAGTGGACCATCTGGCATGAGTATGCACGAGCCAACCCAAGGGACACACTCAAGTTTAAAAAAATTTTTAAAGTCAAAATTCCGACTGTTAGATGTAGATAAGAATTTGGCGATGTCAAACTTAACCACGCCGGGCATGGGAAATGCCAGAAAAAGCACTATTTATAACAAAACATCACGCATACCTCCAAACAGCACATTTTCACAACACAGCGAGTCCTTGCATGACACACAAAAAGTACCTTTCAATCATGGTGTACCATCGTACCGTGGAACTCCGAAATTCATGGACCCTGCGTATTCACGCTTCATAAAATGTGACCTGCTTCTACATTTGTGGCCCTATGCTTCGGGTATTCACGGTTTTTGTGGGCGCACAAAGTATTGTCCACCCGCCACGTGCTTAACACCGTTCTAAAACCATATTCCAGCAACCGTGCATAAAGCAGATGTACGTGCGCATCAACCATCCCCCACCGCCAATGGTCACACTACCCACCCCTCCTCCATCTACCCACAACCCATGCACGACTACTTATACGCAGCGTGTAGTGGGTCTCATTCTTTCTTCTCGTCCTGCTGCCTTGACTTGCTTGGATTCTGATGACAGGGAGACCGATTACTGGGTTTATGGCTCGTACTGAAAGACGGAGCCATGGCATTTTTATGCGGTCTCTTTCCAGTGCAAAACAAATGCCGTTGAGAGCATTTTTTTTAATGAAACCAGATCGAGAGGTAATGCATGTGAATTTGATTTTGGTCATCATCTGAATTAGAAGCGATTGTCGACTCTATGCGCTCCATTCGGGATGATAAGGAACTGAAGATTACTGTATGATGTCATGATCTGACATATGTTGACATGAATGTCTTGTTAGAAATGATATTGCAACAACTAAAGCGTGAAGCAAAATGGACATTCAGAAAAAAATATAAAAATTAATTCAATCAATCAATCCAGCACCTCAGCAAGATGCATTTTGGGGACAGACTACTCACATGACAGCCGAAGTTGTGGCCCCCATTGCAAATTAATTGAATGTAAAACTTCAGGCAGAGAGTTAAAGCAATTTCTTGAAACTTTGCTGTCAGTGGTTTATTGAGTGCTGGCTGGCTCATGACATCGAGCAGAGGGATGTTTGGTGTGTGTGTGTGTGTGTGTGTGTGTGTGTGTGTGTGTGTGTGTGTGTGTGTGTGTGTGTGTGTGTGTGTGTGTGTTCTTGATCCCTTATGTCTGCTGTTTAAGCATGAATATGTGTCATGTCCGATGCTTAAAATATCTCTCAGATATGCACACATGTGTCTCGGTGAGGTTTTGAATATTCCCACAACTTCTGGACAGGCAATTTTAGTATGTCTTGAGTCATGAATCACATTATGTCCTGCGTTGCTCCAGACGGTGCACGAATGGAATGCTCATGGGGAGGGGCTGATGGTGAGCATGTCCCGTGTGAGAATTCCTCACTCGTGCTGTGGTTAGGCTCTGGGAAGAAAACGACACATCTGTAATGGTATCCAGATATTGAAGAGGAGTTTCATAACTTGTGCAAAATTTGTGATTGAGAATGCATCGAGGTCAATGTCATGAATAGATTGTGACTATGGACAAATGTTATCCTAAACGTGCTTATCAGCCTCGTCCCCTGAATCCTACGCCCAGGTGTTGAAAATGACTAGATCACCCATGTTGGGTAGAACCACACTGCAATGGCCTAAGTGCCTACCTACCTCTACTCTTACTACGGTGGCCTAAAGCAGGCCTAGCTGTGCAACCACCTGAAGCCCCCCAGCTCGTCTGGAGAGGGACGACTACATGAAGGGCTAGGCTTTGTGATTTGTGTTTGGAGATTGATGCCAAGGAAACAGAAATGCTAAAGCAGGGGCTATGTATTATCAGTTATGCAATGAAAAAAATAAAAAAGGCAGGGGGGGGGATGTTGAAGTTGATTTCCTCTTTAAGCATTAGGTGAAATGCTGCGGTTGAGAGGATTCCTTTGTAAACATGATTATCAATGTATTCTGTTACATTTGCTTCTTGTAAAACATACATTTGCCTTCAGTTGATATTGATTTGTGATATTAATTTGTCATTTTTGAGAAAAAAAATATGTAACAGCCTGGAAATGTTGAACAAGTTCCAGGAAGACTTAGGTATATCAATTCGTATATGTTTAAACATACTTTAGATATTTATTATTTAGTTCACAAATTTAATGAATACTAGATGACCCATGAACCCGTTGGGTTCCCGTTGTGACAGCGGTTGATGAAAAAAATCATTTCAAGGAAAAAAAAAAGGAAAGATAGCTCCAGCGAACTATAACGCTGAGGTTGTTTGCATTGATCAAATTCTCCCGAAGAGTACTTGACTGAATTAGGAATTGATTTTAAAAGAATTTTTTCGTTGCCCGATTTGAACGAAACTTGATGCTGCATACCGCAGGAGAATGGTGAGTAAGGTGGCCCTAAAATTTTTGCGCTATCGTGTACCGTTTTGGCTATATTTTGGGAACATACATACATACATACATACATACATACATACATACATACAAGATGAGTTTTAGTAATATATATGGATGGATAGATAATGCAAGGCTTTTGTGTAGATGCATTGTGAAAGCTGTCAAAGTCCTGTGAGCAGCACCAGTCAGAATGCAATGTTGTTCTTCATCAATGCTGAGAATGTGCCGAAGTAATGATTCACTTCCTTTATCTGTGTAACTGTCTGTACCTCCAAACCCGGTGGGACCTTGAACGGGCTGTTTGTGCTCTTTTCTGATTGGCTGTACTTTGGCCTTGCCTACTGGGACAAACATGGTTTAGACTCTGTTTCACTCCTTTCGTAGTAGCGGAAAGCAGTTACTGTGATTTCAAACTTTGGGAAAAGTTACTCTTTCCAGATGAAAGGCTGTTTCTCTTTTATCCTGCTTGTTCATTTCCCCCACTCGTCCCTTCTTCAATATATAAGGCTTGTATTTGGGGTTTTTTTTGTTTCATTGGTGGAAATTTCTTCCGTATGTGCGCATGTATGTAATCTATGAGTATTAAAGATTCTCCTTTGTATGCTGAACCTGAGTGGAAATCGAGTTCATTTACACCACATTCATAGATTCTTTAAAATATTAGCGTAACATAATTTTTGAATTACGTCAAACCATCCACAACTGTGTCATATTTGGGTTAAACAATCCATGACCGTGTGATGAATCGGCTTCTGATATAACCGTGGTGGAGGCTGACATGGATGAGGGGTGTCAACTTAATATTTTAACAGCGCAGTAAATGGGTTTCCAAATTGGCCCGTCAGCGGATTTTGGACCACAGTGCGGTCATTCTTGTTCTATTGAGGAGACTAAATTTGTTTAATGTACCGAAGCACATGAAGAAGCTTGGTGTTGTTGTCGTGGTTAAGGTGGCTGGCTTGAGATCGAAAGGTTCTGAGGTTGAGCCCCCCTTCTTCCCTGTTGAATTAACACCAGGTGGGGTTGACTCAGCCTATCATCCTTCCAAGGTCGGTGAAATGAGTACCAGTGTACTGGAGTAATAACCATTTAGGGTAACCTGCATTGGAATGGTGACCTGGTTTCGACTGTACTTGCCCATGAAACTGCCTTGACAGCCCGATGTGCCTTTATGGTGAGAAAGGAATAGTATTATTATTATGAAGCACATGATGATAGGACACATCCCTTGCCATTTTCCTGAAAGCTGCTCAAGAAAAAATATTTCCATCTGTATACTTCACATCTACATACAGTATCCTACTCCCACAACTCTCCTGAATACTTTTATAGATTCCTTTTACTTTGCCTCCTCTTACTCATATTTCCTCCCAACCTCCTCTCCCAGTTATCGGCCTGTTCTTCTTCCACTGTTCTACCCCTTTCTAATGTGCAACTGACAAAAATACGATCCCTTTCTAAGTTTTATATTTCTCAATTTAGCCTCCTTCCACATCTCAAACTTTTTCTTCCCATGTGTATGGAAAATGGACATTTTCCATACAAAGGAATGAAGAGATGCAAATTGTCATTAAACCTGGACTGCAGGCCCAATGCAAATGAGGGCACGACCCACATAACATGACAAAAGTCAAGCGCAATGACAGACCACAAAAAAATGGATGAAAGCAACAGCTGACGCTGTGCAAATAAGGGAAAAAAAGGAACACACGTTTCCTGTTCCTATTAAGGCAATTTTAGTGTCGTCTGGCAGCTTTATCCCCAATGCTGCTTGCTCTTGCTTCATCCAACAACCTCCCACAAGGTGCCTTTCTAAAACATCCTGAAAATCCAAATGCACCCAACTTATACTGTGTGTGCTACTATGCTTACTCCAAGATTGCTTTTGTCTGATAAAATACTAACAAGTTAAAAATCCAAAGAGAAGATGTCCCTTTTAATATGAACCCATGCTGACTGTATCTAAATCTGTCCAATTGTTGCCTTTTCATCCATAATTCCACTATCAAGTGCCTTTCCTATCACTTACTGGTCTGGAATGTACTCGTGCCTTCCTTGAATCTCTCTTAAACACAAGTACCTGCACTATATTCTTTCTCTTCCAATGTTCCAGGACCTTCCTTGCTACACTAACTTATTTTGCTACTTTCTTCGACACCCGAGAATGACCACTATTTGGTCCTGGAGATTTCTCTCCCCCAGATTCTCTACAACTGCTTCCTGGGGTGTGTTCAGTTACCAAGTTTCTTGTAAAGCGCTCAACAAGTCGCTCAAGCACATCAAGCAAGCACTCCATTTGAAACCAGAAATAAAGAATAACTGGCTTAGTAATACCTGGAGCTCGCTACTTGTTAACTGAACTTCCTTCAGAATATCACAATTATTTTCTTTCACAAAAGTGAAAGCTTTCTTTCTACCCCACAGCTTTGTGTTGCACACGAAAGAAGACGAAGAAGAAGGTGATTTCGTGACAAAAATGGTGGAAATTACTATTACTAGTGCAGGCCCGTAGGTGCGGGCCCGTAGGTACAGCTTCGTTCCTTCACTCTCGTAAACGACGACCGGATTGGGGCATTATTTCAATTAGATCGGACGAACCGTATCATAAATGGCCATAACTTGGGAAACACCTGGGAAAATACTCAGGTTCCCAGCATCAATTGTGATGTCATATAAAACAAAGAAGAAGAAGAATTGTGACGCCCCCCCTTCTCTCCCCCCTAGTCTCGCCCCTCCTCTCTCCTCCCTCCTCCCTCGCCCCTCTCTCTCGCCCCCCTCTCTCGCCCCCTCCTCTCTTGAATTGTGACGCCCCTCTCTCTCGTCCCTTCTCTCTCGCCCCCCCCCAACCTTGGGATTAATTAATAATTTGAACAATTAATTCAAACCTTGGGAAACAGCTGAAACGGATGAAGAACGATATCAAACCTTCAAAAGGCACATTTTTCCCAGCGTCAATTGTCCCCAGCGTCAATTGTGACGTCATACCAAACGAAGACGAATTGTGACGTCAATCGTGCAAAAAATAAATAAATAAATAAACATTAATTGTGACGTCATAGCACCGTGTCTTGTCATTGGTTGACAGATAAATGGCCGTAACTTGGGAACCGCTTGTCCGATTAATATCACACCTTCAAAAGGCACATACTCAGGTCCCCAGCGTCGATTGTGACGAAGCAGAAACGAAGCAGAAGAAGAATTGTGATGTCAATCGTGCAAATATATATATATATATATATATATATATATATATATATATATATATATATATATATATATATAATAAACATTAATTGTGACGTTATTCATGACGTCACAGCACCGTGTCCTGTCATTGGTTGACAGATAAATGGCCGTAACTTGGGAACCGCTCGTCCGATTAATATCAAACCTTGAAAAGGCACATCCGCGCGGCCCCGCCAATATTCATGGCAAGTTTCAATCAGATCGGACCGGCGGTTGTCGAGAAACGGTGGTCGCACACACACACACACACACACACACACACACACACACCCACACACACACACACACACACACACACACACACACACACACACACACACACACACACACACACACACACACACACACACACACACACTAGAAGGTCCCTACACTGGGCATGTTGGCTCTGTCGTGACTTGATTTACAACGAAACAAGATTCAAATCTCCATCTCCCAAGGATGACCGTGAGGGACGGTTTATCTTCTGCACGAAGTTACACACCACTGATAGGCCAACCTAAGTACATATGAACTCTCGACAAACATTTTACTCCAATGGAGAATGCAATCACATGACTCCCCAGACCTCTGATTGCTTAATACCCATCTCATGGAACATAATGGGCAAAAACATGTCAGCTGACTTGTCTAACAAAGTTAAAAAAAAAAAAATACATGTTGAACTTGAAGGGCTATATGGTTCTCAGGTGTCTTCAAGAATAAGCAGCCTTAATCCAGCGGAAACCATTTTTCAATTGAGACCATTCATTTATTATGGATGCATGAAATGGTGGTGGTGGTGGGGGACAGTAGGTCGAGCTCGTGTGTACATGGTGCACAGAGGGAAAGGAAATTCCAACACATTCACATACTCAATAAGTAGATGGCCCCAAACAGAGGTTTTGTGGAATAATCCAGAAATTAAAGTAGAACAGCGCTCGGTAGAGTGCATACCTCCGCCAGGCTGATTAGTTTACATTTTGTATCCCACTGAGAGGCCACATCAGAAATTTTTAGAACCCGGAATGGGAATTCCAGAACTCATCTAGAAGACATTCCCAATGGATGTGAGGAGTCAGAGGCCCAGCGAGAATCTGAAATGAGTCAGCAGTGTGAGTAAATGAAGAAAAAAGAAAAAAGAAAAAGAGCATAATTTCCCATTTGAGTGAAACGCCAAAGATATTAACTTCACAAGAATACAACAGCAAAGGCTTCAGAAGTTTCTGTTTAAGGTGTACATTGGGGTGAGGGTAAGTACGGTACAATGACATGACCATATTATGGAAGGAATTCAGCAGCGAAGGCAAACAAAATATCTCGATCGCATTACCTTACCGACTATCGCGTGGCATTGTTAATACACAGGTTAAAAAAATAAACAATCTGATCATTCATTTTTTGAAGAGTAGTTATATGACACTGGTGAAAACACTGATCAGGAGTTCTGGACCCAAAAACATGAATAATTAGAGTAGGCAGGTGGAGTTGAATTAGATGATGAATTGGGGGGTGTTACAGTGGAGGAGGGGTGAGGATTCATCCTTCTTCAGTAGTATGCATTTTAATTATTTACAGCGACGGTATAAGTGACTTACAAACCAACTTCCACAAGTATGAGCATTGCACTAGCTGTTATGGATAAACAATGCCGACTAAATGTAATTCAAAGCACATACTGATTTTGATTTGATGTGCTGCACTCTTTGCGGAGAGTTGTTGCTACCGAAGCGGTTTCTTGGCAAGGCTTACACTGGGTAGTTTGCCATCGCCTTCCCAGCATTGTATGTCTGTGCTCTATCTATTTGAATGTCGAACGTCATGCAAGGAAGCAGCAGCTACCATTTTTAAAGTCTTTGGTACGACTCGGCTACGGTTTGAACCACTGACCTCCTGGACTCATTGTAGACGTTTGAACCACTGACCTCCTGGACCCGTTGCAGACGCTCGAACAATCACAAAGCCAAGTCTGATCACATTGTTTTTGATTCCCTTTTACACTTTGCATATCAGAATCATCACAAAGAAAAAATGCCGAGTGCTGACCCATAATTTTTATCTTCCACATCTATTGGAACTCTTGTTTTGGTGACTAAGATATTCATACTGTCTGTTGCAACGGTCATGACACATTTATATAATCTTTCTTCTTTTGGAGACTCATGGGTGCTCGTTCTGTTTGATTGATCGATTCATTAACGGATTCAAATTTCTTCCCACCAATCTTCCTCCTCTGCATTCCAACCCCCTCTCGCCCACCCACCACCTTTCCATTCTCCTAATATTTGAGTTGCAGTACCTATGCATACCTGGTGAGCAGGGCGGCAGTGGAGGGAAGTACCTCCAGCACTCTCTGACAGTTCACAAAGTCATGGAATTTTACACCGTGTTGCAAATAGAACAAATACTTCACATGCGCATGTGATTTTGCCGGGGGGGGGGGGGGGGTTCGATGCTTAATGGAAAGGAATTTCATCAATTTTTCTCACTTTCACAGAGCTGTTCAATGTCCACTGCTCGACAGAGTGCCATTGTCCATATGATCCTAATCACCGTTATCACACTCCGCTCCGTGAGTGCCGTTCCACGTCGCTTCGCTAATCGGTCCATCCGTCGGAGATCTTTGCGGCCTCGACATCGATCGATGCTGTTGGCAGGCATCGGCAGTTGAGGCAGGCTGCATGGACGGCACGTTTTCACATTTGCAGAAACACTGCAAAGGTGTCGTATCAGGTTCAGTACGAGTGCCATCCATTTCGGTCTGTTCTTGGCAATTGCTCACGTTTGTAGGATTTGACAATCCTAGTTGCTGGTTGCGGCAACTATGCGACGATTCAGAAACAATGGGTAGAAGGTCACTTCCAGATACAGACTTGGTCATAACAAGGCCTGGTACGGTTGTGGCCGATTCGCTGGACACGTCCAGCAGGCTCTGACTGTGACTCAGCATACCATAACAGGGCTTACCGAAGGCTTTGGCTTGTTCTCTTGCATGACCATCTGGTAGGCAAGTATCTGAGGTCCAGTTAAAGACACTTCCTGCGGGCAAAAGCATTTGCAATGGTTTCCTTTGTTTTGGGTGAGAGTTTGGAAATTTTGGCAAAGCCTTCTGTTCTTCCATTACATGCTTGGCTAAGGCCGCAGGCAAATGTCGTCTGCCATAGTGTGCCATGCAAGAACGGGCACGTCTCACCCCTCCTTCTGGTAGCTCCATGGACCTGAGGAATTCAGTGTCATCCAACCATGGGTCTACTGTAGAGGTAACCACCAGTCTTGGAGCTTGAGTGCCCTTACCTGCCATCCTGGGGGCAAGAACACACCAATACGCACACCATAGCATTTACTTCATAACACCATCTGTATTATTGTTGTACGGATAGAATATGAACACTTCCTTTAGCAGTAACTGCATTCCAACATGTCACAGTGTTTAACTGTGTTTTGTCCGACTGATGCAGCCCATATGAACCGTAGGTGTTTATCCACGGTCTAATAACGTCCTTAGCAATTCATGTAAAAGTATCACTGATGTCTTTGTCCTGCAAATGATTTATGCACAA
>NC_140970.1:91663991-91683991 GCF_056783735.1 Eptatretus burgeri
AAGATCAAAATGGACAATCGTTTTTACATGGGGTTTGTAACTGCTGTGTATGTAAATAGAGTTTGCATATTGCCGTGTGCATGGAATGTGTGAAATTTCACTGCCCGCCATGTACGTGTGAGGCTGCCCTTCGGATAACCTAACAGTGATTGAATGAATTTGAATCTGCCCACGGAGAAATAAAATCTCGCGCTTTTCCAAATGGCTGCCCGCTTCTCTAACAGCTCGACGGCGGGAAGAGGAGGACGTCCCCACCCAATTAACGTGTTAAACAGTTTAATAATGAAAGAATAGTACCAATCCAACAAAGCAAGGTTAACAAATCACGAAAACAAACAGCAACTATATTAAATGATGAGAGCATAAATCGCAGCAGAATGCTGACAAGGAAAACACAGAACATGTCATGTTAACTTAACATGGACTTGGTAGGGATAGATGGGGGTTTGCAAATTAATAAATTTGATGTTGGGGCAAAAGAAAGCAACTGGAGGTAAGGGGGATCATTTACGTCTCCTCCAACCCCTGTGCTGGCAGGCTGGTGCGGGTGCAGCGACATATGAACAGCTCTCGCTGTCGAGTCATTCATAATCTCACCCTGTCAATTTCCACCACCCACAACCATTCCCTCTCTCCTCCCTTTTAGCTCACACATCCTTGCTCCCACTCTCTCTCCCTCTGCAAATTGCTCACTTACACTGAACAACAAATTTCAAAAAATTATTTTTACTGGAGATGTGTAAAGTGATCTGCGGAGACTTGAAAGTGGTGGCGCTGTTGTTAGGGCTGCAGTCAGGCTACACGAAATACATGTGCTTCCTTTGTCTCTGGGATAGCAGAGACGACAAGAATCACTGGACGAAGAAAGATTGGGAAGAGCGAAAAGAGCATGTACCTGGTCGACACAACGTGAAGCATGTCGCCCTTGTCGACCCAGCCAAGGTTTTCCTTCCACCACTCCACATAAAGCTCGGCTTGATGAAAAGTTTTGTACGGGCAATGGATCTGAATGGGCGTGGGTTTTTATACCTCAAGGAAAAGTTTGGCAACACCTTGTCGGAGGCCAAGATCAAGGCTGGTGTCTTTGTTGGACCGCAAATCCGACAGATTATGAAGGACGAAACTTTTCCGACAACTCTAAACCCCAAAGAGCTGGCAGCGTGGAGGAGCTTCAAAGCTGTGACGGACAACTTTTTGGGGAACGAGCGTGCGGACAACTATGAAGAAATAGTGCAGCAGCTGCTGGAGTCCTTCAGGAAACTTGGCTCCAGGATGTCCCTGAAAATCCATTTCCTACACCAGCACCTGAACTTCTTCCCTGACAACTTGGGAGCAGTCTCGGACGAGCATGGCGAGCGATTCCACCAAGAGATTTCACTCATGGAGACGCGTTACCAAGGGCGGCACAACCCGAACATGATGGGCGATTTCTGCTGGTTCCTGCATCGTGAAACTGACACAGAGCAGCACAAACGCAAAGCCAAATGCCTAAAGCATTTTTAATTACATTCTAGTGAAGTTTTTCTGTAATTTCTATAATTTTGAAGCATTCATGATGAAATAAATGAATAAATGAATTTTTGTAAATTTCATTGAAATCCTGACTTCTAGGCAATGGGAATATTTCTGTTCCTGAAAATCCTGACGTGATACAGCAAAACGGTTATGATTTTTGAAATCAGCGTACCCAAATTAGTCTAAATCACTTTACACATCTCCAGTAAAAAAAATTTTGTTGTTCAGTGTTATTTGCCTCCGCAATCTCGGGCTTTTATAACCCAGCCTATGGGGTGGAGTTTTGGAGCACCTGTTACAGCATACCCCATGCACCATACAAAATAATCCAATCTGAATAAGTGCCGCGATTTTGCACCGATTGAACCAGGCTCAAGTGGCTTGGCAGAGATCGAGAGCAGAGTTTGAATGTGTGTGAGTGAGTGTGTGTGTGTGTGTGCGCGCACGATCATTTAATATATAGAAGGAGCTGGGTCTCGGCGTGTCTGCGTGCATGCGTCCATCCGTAAACAATTGTCCGACAGGGGATACCACTCATCAAGCAATAATGGTACCCCCGACACAGCGTAGCCTAGAAATACACGCATACACACGTACACGTACATGTGCTGCACATACATGCACGAGGAGAGTTTGTTTCCTGGCATGGCTCGTACCTAATACATACCCCAGACAGTTTGATCAAAAGAAGGAAGAGAGTAGTAGGGGGAGGGGAAGGGGGAGAGGGAGGATGAGATTTTTTTTTCATTTTGATCTTCCTCTGTGTGTGCTGTTGTATATTATTCCGAATTCAGCATCTAAAAAGGCTGTGATGAATATCCCACTGACATTCTACCCCTCATCGCTCCCTGAGTGTATAGCTAGGCTGCTATCGATACACCGCCTCATTTTATTTTTTCACATTGACACCAACCATCTTTTTTAATAGCAATTACGCAAAGATTGGTATTTCAGTCAGCCAAGCGATGAGTCTTACATCTATCTATAATTCCAGCAATGTCTGTGTCCGCTGTTTCTCGACAACCACTGGTCCTATCAAATTGAAACTTGTCAGGTATATTGCTGGGGACCTGAGGATGTGCCTTTTCAAGGTTTGATATTAATCGGACAAGTGGTTCCCAAGTTATGGCCATTTATTTACCAAACCAATGACAGGACACGTTGCTGCGTAGGTGTGGCCGATGGGGAAAGGGCGCCATTTAGTTACCAACGACAGGACACGTTGCTGCGTGGCCGTCGGGGAAGAGATCTTCAGTTACCAATGACAGGACACGTTGCTTGGCGTTTTGCACCCACAGTATCTATCTTCTTCCATGTATAATTCCAGCAATCTCTGTTTGTTTGCCTTTTCAAGGTTTGAAATTAATCAGACAAGTGGTTCCCAAGTTATGGCCAAGTTAGAGCGCGTTCCCCATTACGGGTTACAACGTACGGACTTCCGGATAGTGATGACTTCGTGTATTCTAATAATTTCTCGATTTCTTATGCGCATTTATAGATAAACACAATGCCACAATCCAGCCGTCGTTTACGAGAGCGAAGGAATGGCCTGTGAGGTTGTTTGAAAGTTTTTTTTTTTTTGCACGTACGGCCATGCACGTATGGGCATGCGAGAGCAAAGGAACGGCCTGTGTGGTTGTTGTTTCTGGCACGCGGTTTGAAAGGTTTTTTTGATTTTTTTTTGCACGTACGGCCACGCACTAGTTCTAGTAATCCTAAGAAGAAGGAAGTGTAGCTGGGTAAGCACAGGCTTGTAGCATCTTACAGGAAGGCCTCAGCCACAGTCAGACAAAGCGAAGTCCTCAGCACTAAACCAATAGTGCCGTTTTCTATAACTGTATAACACATAGTTATACGCCACATTGAGTTATGTGTGCACGTAACACTATTTTCCAAAACAAGTCATCGTCTCGATTTTACCTTGATGCTCTTCTTTAATATATCCTGTATAAATAAAATTGCACCAAGGTAAAGGCCATTCCTGTGCAGCATCCATTTCCCAGTATAGATTTCAAAATCTGATTTCCTTCAATCCATTCAATGTCGCCATTTACTTCCCATTACATCTCACAATAATTATATGATAGGTTATATAAAATTGTAATGCATTTCCAGTTTCTGAAGGGGGTTTGAATCCCTCTCAGGGTATGCTGAACCAAAGCGTGAGGAGTGTGTGTTTGTGTGTGTGTATGTGTGTGTGTGTGTGTGTGTGTGTGTGTGTGTGTGTGTGTGTGAGTGTGTGTGTGTGTGTGTTTGTGTCTTCCCCTCACTCCACCCCTCTCAGCTTCCCCTTCATCCCACCCACTCACAGCTCCCCCCCTAGTCCTGCATCCCATATTTCGCCCCATTCCGCACCCTCCCAACTCTACCCTCCCTCCCCCAACATCTTGCACCCTCCCAGCCTTCCTCCCTACCCTGCACCCTCCCCCTAACTAATTCTGCAACAGGACCGGACTGCATCACCTCATGCGTCCTAAAAATCTGTTCTTGCACATCCTCTCTCTCCTCTTTTCATCCTATCATTTGCCCGAGGTCATCTTCCATCTGCTTGGAAATGCACCAACATTAACAAATTACATAAACAAGGTCCAAAAAAACAGATCCCCTTTCGTAACGATAGACATATCAGCTTACTTCCAATCATCAGCAAGGTCAATGAATCAATCATCGCAGTTGATATGAAATCCTTCCTCTTCTCCAACAATCTGATCTCTGACCATCAGTTTGGATTCAGACGAGGTCACTCTACCTTCGACATGCTGCGTATACTCACCCGACAATGGACGGAGGCCCTCAATATCAGACATTATATCAGGGTCGTCTCACTGGACATATGTCGAGTTTTCGATAGTCTGGCACCCAGTATGGCTCTTTAAACTCTCTGCCTATGGCATCCAGGGCCAACTCCACACACGGCTTACTGACTTCGTCTACTCTCGTAGTCAATGGGTGGCTCTCAACAGAAGCCTTTCTTCTCCTCTCCCTGTTCAGGCTGGAGTGCCTCGAGGCAGTGTTCCGGGCCAAGTCCTATTCCTGATCTTCATCAATGATCTCTCTGATTCTGGAAATTCCTCTTTATATATTTACTGATGACTCTACCCTTTGCCGTGACATCCCTCCTCCTTCAGACAGGCTGCAGCGTCTTCCCTTCCCTCTTCTTCCCTTCCCTCTTCAGACTTTGAAAAAAAAAATCACGAGCTGGTAAAATACTTGGAATATGTCTTTCAATCCTTTCAGAACTCACACTCTCACTGTCTCTTGCTGAAAGGACCATCTGGCAAACCCTCCTATCTACTTTCTTACAACAATCCTCTTGAAGAAATTCAGTCATTTTGAACTCTTGGGTTTCACAATTAGCCATGCTCTTTCTTGGACCAACCACATTTCTAAATTGGCCTTCAAAGCCAGTCACCGACTGGGCATCCTCCATCGTGCAAGGTCCTTTCTTGGCACATGTGAACTCTTATCCACGTAAAAGGCCTTCATCGACAGCTTGATGGAATACTGCTCTCCCCTCTGGGCTGGTGCCCCTGCCTCACAGTTTGCTCAATATGACGCCGTGGAAACCAAGGGTTTCAAGATGATTGAAATCTCCTCTGCAATGAAGCTGAGTAATGGGCCTGTCACTTTGCAATCGCAGACAGGTCGGTGGTCTCTCTGTCTTATACCACCTCGGTTAACCTCCATTCTCCTCCCCAAGTCCACCTACTTACAAATTTCCAGTTTTTCCTTCCTGAGAGTTTGCTTCTGTATTTATCTTGTCCACCCCCTGTGTCCTCCCCTACCCCTCATTCTGACCTGCATCCCTTGGATGTCTGTCTCAATCTACTTTGTGCTTCGGCCCTGCTGTTGGTGTTCCCCCTCTTTCTGTTGTTGCTTCTTTTCCGTTGCAGCCTACAAAGCATTCTGTGTTCTTACTCTTCGCCAAGCCTTGAGTTTGTATTAAAAAACCCCCCCAAAAAAACCAGATGGCCGTGATGCAATGAGGGCTCCGTCTCACATGTTGTAGGTCAGTGCAGTGGCGGAAAAGCGTCTGAGGCTCGGATCACCGTCACTTGAATTTTCAGGAGCCGCAGACCTCGCCGTCGCGAGAACAACCTGCAAACATGGGAACAAATGCCATCACGGGATGCTTGTGAGCTAAGCGAGATCATCCAACCATGAGAAGGAATAAATGGATGAGTGTTTTTGTGAAAGGTTGCCATGATTCGAAAACTCGAGAAATCCATGCATAACAGCGGTCAATCAAAAAGTAAAGAAAAAGATAATCAAGCGGGGAGACTTAAAAGGAAGAGTGAAAGAGACATTCTGCATCAACTCAAAGCTCTTCAGGAGATGAGTGGAGATGATATATATATATATATATATATATATATATATATATATATATATATATATATATATATATATATATATATATATATATATATATGTATATATATTGAACCTATTTGTCTTTATCGCAAGAACTAGTGTAGTGAGAAGGTTATATAATTTATACAAGTGATGTTTTTCAAACGTTTCTGCATCCATAATAAGCAGGTGGTTCCAAAGTGCAACTTGCAATAAGAGACATCAGAGGATGTCATGCGGAAGGGGCAAATAAGACGACGATATGTCGACATCACATTTACGTTACCAATATATTTTACTGAGTATTGTTAAAACTGCAGACAGGACAGCCAGCTTAACCGCCATGACAAAGTGTCCCCTACTCGAACTTGACCAGAATGATGGGCTGATGGGAGCTCAGAATTTGCATAATCACCTTTAAGCTGTCGAGTAGAGGTTCGATTCCCTGAACAATTCAGGTGGTTCGCAGGCAGGGTGTTGCGTAAATGAGTTTGCCAACCTTTGAAAAGGTTGTTTAGCTGGCTGTGCCATCTGTTAGCATTTGCTCGTGCACGTTAAAGATCCCACTGCATTTTTGAAGAGAGTAGACCATTGCATCCCAGTATCTGGGCAAAAGTCCAATTATTATCCCTCCATGCCTCCCCAGAAATTATTCAACTGGAGTTCAGATGCTACACACAAAAGAAGAAAAGACGAGGATTAAGAATATGAAGACCACATCTCCACCTGAAGTGAGCTGCAGCAGTTAATTTAATCAGTTTCACCAACCCCAGTAACATAACTCGTAGCAAGACAACAAAACGCAACCATACTAACGAATGGGCTATCTGGCTGTCCCTCATGGTGAGCATGCTGACAGTGAAGCAGAACCAATCACTGTTCTTGGAAGTTAAGAATCCGATGGTGGTGGTGTAATGGTTCGAGTGTCCGCTCAGAGACTGTGAGGTGGTTCGGTTGGAACCCCGGCCGAGTCATACCAAAGACTTTAAAAATGGCATGTGCTGCTTCCTTGCTTGATGCTCAGCATTTTGAAAGGATTGAGCACAAACAACCAACCTTAGGTTGGCAACCATTACACAAGCTTGATGGGCCTAATGGCCTCCTCCCGTGTTTAAGTTCCTTGTCAGGGAAATAATTTTATAATTAAGTGATAAACAATTATAATAGGAGTGTAAAATGAGTGGTAAACCACAACGAGATACCTGCAATCACAAAGCAATCACAAAGGGGAAGCCTCCCTGACCGGGAGAGGTTTACCCTTGGCGATCGCTCGCGACTTACTCTTGGCCCGTGATCCAATGATGGCCATATTTTGTTCGGACCACCATATGACCTTGACCTTCAACTTTTACGGAAAGAGTGTAGATTAAGGAAATGTGTCCCCATCTCCAGTCCATCCATAAAACTCAACATCACGAAAATTGGAGGAAAATTATCCAAGTTGTGATCAAAAATGTGTTTTTTGTTGACGAGGTCACAATCCAAAAAAGTAGGTTGAGGACACTAATTAAACATCAGGTGCACAACTTCAGTGCAGGTACACTATTATGATGCAAAATCATCTTGGAAGGCCAAGGGGTCTTTGAGATTCCGCATTGGCAAAATCGAGTGAGTGATGACAAAAAAAGACAAAAGAAAAACGCGTTATTTTTTTCAGATCGCCATTTCACCATGATTTTTTTTTTTTTTAACTCGGAGGGGTATGTAAATGAGGCGTAAATGCGACTTGCTGTACGCTAATCTATAGGGAGAGCAATTTCGTTGCGATCAGACAAACTTTAGTCGAGTTATGGTGAAAAATGTTAAAATGATGATAACTGGGTCATGATCTTAAAAAATAGGTTAAGCTCCAAAAAATAGGTCAACCTGTGTACTTTCTATTCGTATTATTGATACAAAATTTCATTCCGAAAGTCCCAGCCGGCTCTGAGATACAGCTCAGAAATTTGGAAATTTGGAGTGTTGAAACTGTAGGAAGTAAATTAAAAAAAAAAAAATATATATATATATATATATATATATATATATATATATATGTATATATATATATATATATACATAAAAAATAAAACATTTTTCTAAATGGTGGTTTCCTCCTCCTCGGGGTCTCAGGAACTCTCTGGTACCAATAAAATTGGGGCCGCTAGTTGTAGAAACAAACCTTACAACAGCAATGAGCTTTGCCCTATGCTAAGGGGAAGGCTTAATTAAGTGGAAAATTTAATTAGCGCTAATAATGGTTCCGACATTGTACAACAGCCCCACGACTTTGCTGTATCAATGTCAGACCGCCATCTTGACTGGTATACAGAACAGTTTTAATGGAATTATTTTTCATGTATCTGATGTTATTTTCCATTTGGACTTGAGGAATCGTGTGGTGAGCAGTGAGAAACCAACCTGTGCATTGAGGAGTGCCTCCTGCCAGTCCTGACTACAGCTTGCACTACTACCTTGCAGAGCCACTGCCGTAGACACCGTGTTAAACTCGTTCAAGCACACCACCAGGAACGCACCTGTGTGCACACGCATGGCCTGGGTTCATCATGCCATTTTGAACACCCGTACTGTATTGCAGCACAGACTCGCAGCACTCTGCACATATTATTACCTATAAGGTGGACGGAGGTTATGTTTACACCCCTGTCTGTCTGTATGTATGTGAGCAGGATATCTCAAAAAAAAATGATGGATGGATTCGGCCGAAATTTGGAGGACAGGTTCGGTGTGTGGGAAGGATGAATCGAATCGATTTTGGTGAAGATCCTGATATGCGCATGTTCGAATTTCTTTTTAAAGTGATTCTTCACCATTGAGAGATGGGATCAAAAATGATGCAGTACGTCAAAAATATTAAAAAAACGAAATATAGCATGATATTTCAAAACCTTGTGGACAAGTTATGACAAAACTTGGTGAACGAGTCGAGTTGGTGATTTGATTTTGGTTTCTATTTTAGATGTGACGAGAACAAAGTGATGCGATTTTGGTTCAGGTCCGGATGAAGATCAGGCCTGTCAGTGGGATACAAAATATAAACCGTTTAACCTGGTGGAGGTATGCACTCCACCAAAGTGCCATTCTAGTTGCGTTTTGCATGATGGATGCAAACTAAACATCCACCCATCCAATTACTGCATGTTCAACAATGTCGTGCTCATCCAGATGGTCAGATTGACAGCATCTCAAAATGCATCATTGCCCGTCCATGTTTGCTTTGTCCTCCAATTAAACTTGAATCGAACAACAGCCAAAAAATAATTCAAAAATAATAATAAAAAAGAGTAAAATTTGTTAATTTGAGAATAATAAAAGTTTGTTGAAAATTTGATGAAAAAATCTCAAATGGTAACGAAAGAAACACGGAAGCGATTACAAGACCCGGACGTCTCACGCTGCGCGGCGGACGGGCTAATAAGGCCTATTGGTACTTCCTGTGACATTGCTTTTTGACATTTTGACCAACTTATTAATTAGTCTTCGCCATATTATCATAATAAAGGTTTGTCGAAAATTTTTATGACAAAAGCTCAAATGGTTAAAAAAAACACAAGTTATGGCCTGGACAGACACACACACACGCACAATTGCAAAACCCCGTCTCAGCGGATGAGCCAATTAGATGCACTTCCAGAGGAAAAAGAAAACACCCGTCACAATTGTCTCGATGAAAGTTTCAAGCTTACCAGGATCTCGAAGTTCACGGAATACAAGTCGATCTAAAGGAAGGGGAGGCCGGATGATCTTCGCCTTCTCACCCTTTCTTGTTGGTTTGGTGATTAGTAGCAGGTCAGTGAAAAGCAGACAGTGAACATCAACCTTCATGTGAGAGTTCGACAGGGAGGAGTGGGAATTGGGAGGGATAAGGCTGTGAGCATTTGGAATATTTCAAATTGTGTGTGAAAGCAAGCTCAAGAGTTGATTGAGGTTGTTCACTCACTGAGTGTACAGTGAGCAGTGCTGTGCTTATTTGACAGAGTGATTCAACCATGGCTTCATATACCTCGTGATTTGGACAACAAATCTTGCTGAGAATCACCACTACATGTTTGTTGACATCACTCTGTGACCTTCATTCGTTCGGAACAAACGTACAAACTAAAGAGAAGAAGAATGTCCGATGACGAGTCAAACCATTTCCTTTACCTACCTGCCCACTTTGATTAATTGTTATAACCCCCTCCCAAGCTCAATCTAAAATTCTCCTTTACCCTCATTTCCTTTGCCCCGTTCATTCTTTACATTCACCTTGTCTCGACCATCTCGTAACTTCAGACCACTTTCGTACAGAAGGGATCGCGAAGTTTCTGACCCCAGCACAGGAAGAGAAAGGTCCAGCTGAGAAAATTCCATGAGGATCTAACACACACATGCACGCACGCGCACACACCAAATCCATATCAAGGAAATGCCAATATAAAGCATCTTCACACACAACTGCAGAACTGAAAGAATTAGTGGCCGAGTTGCACTGAGACATACAATAGTTAAGACTAATTTGAGAAGAAAACAAGACAAAGTATTTAATGTAGAGCCTCCTAGGTGTATGCCTGGTGTTGGCTTAATGGTAAGGGTGGTGGGCTTGGGATCCTAGGATCCTGAGTTCAAATCCCGCTCAGCTGTTGAATTAATACCAGGTGGGGTTAACTCGACCTGTCCTCCTTCAGAGGTCGGAAAAATGAGTACCAGCATGCTGGTATACTGTGTCGGAGTGGTGACGTGTCCAGGATTGTGCCCAATAACCAAGGAGACTGCTTAAGCAGCACCAATGCTCTGCACAGAGTATGGTCCCAATCTCCTCTCCTCCTCTTCCTCGGTGTATAGTGTACGGATTAAAGTAAATATGAGAATGAACGATCTTTTTTAAAGTAGATCTGCACGTGGACTCTCACACTAACACCGATCACAAGAGTCTCTGCAGTCCATTGGGGAATGAATGGATGAGGTTAAAGATAACAGACTATATCCCCAACCCTTCCTCCTCCCTCCTCAAAATCCCCCCCCCCCACCACCCCACCTCTCCCACAATGAAAAATGGGATTTTCAAGTCTGAGCTGCTTTGGTAGGAATTGTTAAAAATAGAACCGGCTCACTCAATCAAAGCATTATATTCACCACACCATATTAATTTTTTTTAATACAACGTCAAGGCTCATGGAAGAGCTTTGCGTGATGCACGCGGGGTAATAAAGATTGCACAATAAGGAGTCCAGATTACAGGAACCTCTTCCTACATTGCATCGGCATCCACATACAAACACAAACAAAGGGGGGTGGGGGGTGGGGGGAGTGGGGGAGTGGTTAATTTGCCTTGTTGCATCGCTCACCCGATCAATCTCCTCGGAACCGGATTCAACCACCTCGTAGCCTTCGATCCAATCGAGCACCGCCTCCATCCGCTGCTGTTGCTGTCGTCGTAGCATCTCATTGTTCACCCAAGTGATGAAGACTTCCACTTGTTTCACCTACAAATACCAACAGCCAATCACTCTGCACAACAACAACAACAACAACAACAACAACAACAACAACAACAACAACAACAACCATGGTGTCGTCAGGCTGTTTCCACAAGTCGCAAAGGACAGCATAGAAAGAGTAATGCATGTGAGCAGCCACCAGAGCAGAGAGAATGGGGCAGTCCTTTTCACGACTCTTCTTCAGCACGGCATTAAGCAGCAGAGGGTATTTGGTGAGACGTTGGTGTGGTGCAGCCAGCATGTCGTTCAACTTCAACCGACTGCACTGCTTCTGGCTTTCCGCCCACTGGACACAATATGGCTCAGTTTTGACTTCACCACAAAATCACATTCACTTCAAACTGCCATTTCATCCTGAAGGTACTTTCATAACACTAACACACCTCATGCTGATGATGACGACTACAGCTTAAGAAAGCAGACAATATCGAAAATGGTCTGCCACGTGTGTTATTATCCGAGCGAGACACAGGCCACCGCATGTGCTGCATCTCCAATCTATCCTCCATAAAATGTTTTTTTTTCCAAAATGGTCAGAGTTTTGCTCGTCAATGTAGAGTGTGCATTGAACTTTTTCATGAAAGGTCATCCAATCTGATTCAAAAGAAGCTATTTATCTGCACTCCCAAGAGTTAATCCACTCGAGCGAAGCCGACAGTACGCCGTCGCAAATCCCCACACTTCCCACCGAGAGCAAAGTTGAAAGATGGCAAAAAGTTCCATCTGGAATGGCCCAATATGACGTTTTTGAGTTGAAATGCTGTTTTTCTTTCACATTTTGACCCCAATGACCCACCCCCTGTGGGTCAACTGGGGATCAGATCCAAAAAGCGTTACATGCTGTGTTTCATGCGTCCCCCAATGTTGAAAAATGTTTTTTGTTCAATGCGTTTTTCAAAGATTGTGGAGATAACAAGTGCATACGTGAATATCGGCTTCAATCGCCATCACCGATGTTGTTTCCCACCTTTCATTCCACACCCGTGCCTCACATGTACCTTATAAACTACACTCACCGTGAGGAAAACACGAAACAGGTCACTTTCTCGAATCAGAACACGCAAGTACTCCTGGCTATTCTCCTCCCCCATGCAGTACACCAGGTATGGTTCAAACTGCTCACCGAACTGCAGGCGCCACACAAAACAACCGCACATCTTAACAAGCCGCGCTGATCAGAAATACAGAGAGGAATTTTAACTCTTGCCTTTTTTTTCTTCCAATGGGGGTCGTGCGCCTTGGTGTGCGTGTGGTGTGAGGTTTTGAGGATTCCGTTAACATTTATGGCTTGGCAGCAGTACCAGAAGCTCGTCATAACCCGTGACCGAGAGAACACCTAAAACCTTTTTAACCACCACAGGAGGCTGTGGTCGGTGAATTGGAGAGTCATGCTTAATGCTGACCAATCTCAAATCAATCTTTTTTGGCAGGTTCACTCTCATCCGCCTGCGTTGCTTCGATAGTACGAGGAAACTTTTTGGACTGCAAATGAAAAAAAAAAGTATATTCTATTTTGGTTCGTAAAAGGACAGCTCTACTGTTCTTCTTTGAAGAATGCATCGCAAAAAAAACTCACTGACTTGAAGGAGTCCTGCAAGAGAGTGGGGTCAATTCCACTTCGATGCTTCTGACATTGCTCCAGCACCGGATACAACCTCTGCTTCCAGAAAGCTTGATGTAAAGCGAGTAGCTGTCGGATGTTGATGAACAACTTGTTTGGGTTAACCTGGGAACACCACAATCACACCACATGCCTACTCGGGAGGTGTTCAGCTTGAGTAGACATACGGACATATCATCAACCAATCAGAGTCACTTTGTGCACAGATACACATCATCATCGTTTTACAGCCGTTTACATGCTTGCATGTTTAAGCCGTGGTTCATCTAATGGCTGCTTTCCAGGCTACACGATCCCTTGCTCGCCCTCTTGTTACGCCTTTAACTCTGAAGTCGTCTCTCAGCAATACATCCCATGTTTTCCTCGGATGGCCTCCAGCTCTCCTTCCATTCACATTCATATTTATACACCTCTTTACACAGCTGCCCGCACCCATCGTTTCTATATGTCCGAACCATCTCAACCTACCCCAATGCATAACCTCACCGATGCTTTCTACTCCCAACCTATCTCTTAGTTCCACATTTGGTTTCCTATCCTTCAGTGTCACATCACACGTCAACCTCACCATTCTCATTTCATTACGTTCACACCTCCGTTCATCCTCCTTTTTGATCACCCATGTTTCACCGACTTACAACTTCACGCTTCCAAAGCAAGCTGCGCAGTTATCCATTTCATTGGAAAAAGGTCCCTCTTGATGTCAGTAAGGGTAACAACTCCCAAAACTTCCTCTAGCCACTTCTAATTCATGCAATCACTGCTGCCTCCACACCGCCACCTGCACTAATCATATCACCAAGGTAACAGAATTTATCGACACGTTCCAGGGATATATCCCCATAAACTGACCTTTCCACTCTAACTGGTGTCACTTGCTTACCTGTGGAAACAGCACATTTGAAGTCAGGAACCACCTGCAGTCTACCACTGATGCCACTACACCTCTTGTGCACCCAGAAGTTGCAGGATTTACACAATATTGAATTGCTACAAACACCTTTTCTACAGACAGCACAGGGCCACCTCCCTCTTATTTCCACACTTCCTTCTCACGCACCACTAATCGGTACTTTTGTTTTCCCCGTATTCACTTTCAGTCCTCTGGCCTCCATACCCTCGTTCCATATTGCATATTCATCCATTACCTCTTCCACGCTGTTGGCTAACAGCACCAGGTCATCAGCATACAGGAGTTCCCAAGGTGAGCCTCCTCTGAATTCCTGTGCTATAGCCTCGAGAACCATGATGAACAAGATTGGGCTCCAGACTGACCCCTGATGAACACCCACTTTCACTTAAAAATCCTCACTCTGCACTCCATTTCCCCTCACAGAGGTTTTTGGGCCATCATACATCGCCATGACTACCCAAACTAACCAATCCTCCACACGTAACTTTCTCATGGACCATTGTACCACTTCCTGAGGCACCCTATCAAACGCCTTCTCCAAATCCACAAATATAAAGTGCATTTGTTTATTGTTCCCCAGACATTTTTTCCTGTAATTACCTAACTCTAAAAATAGCCTCCATCGTGCCCCTTCGTGGCATGAACACACGTGTAAAATTTACAAACTGATCCGCATGAAAGCAAACAATTTATGATGGATGCGAAAACTTGACATTGATAAAATCTATATATTAACGCTGAAGGACCAATTTTGTGCTCCTCCTAGCGGTCGCGTCAAGTTTTTCTCGGTACTGTGACCTGGACTGAAAGAAACGTCGTACCTGCAAGAGTGCATCGCACATAGTGGCAATCGTTAAACTTCAACTCTGAAGCAGAATAAACACTTTTCTTTGAGATGGGGGCGAGGAGTGAAGAGGCGGGGGCAGGGGATGAAGAGACGGGGGCAGGGGATGAAGAGACAGGGGCAGGGAGTGAAGAGGCGGGGGCAGGGGATGAAGAGATGGGGGCAGGGAGTGAAGAGGTGGGGGCAGGAGATGAAGAGACGGGGGCGAGGAGTGAAGAGGCGGGGGCAGGGGATGAAGAGACGGGGGCAGGGAGTGAAGAGGCAGGGGCAGGAGATGAAGAGACGGGGGCGAGGAGTGAAGAGGCGGGGGCAGGGGATGAAGAGACGGGGCAGGGAGTGAAGTGGCGGGGGCAAGGTAAGCAAATTTTTGGGCGGGGGTAAGCAAATTGAAAGCGGGAGATGGGGGGGGAATGGGGTGGGGGATGAGTGGGAGGGGGCTGGGGTGAATTAGGCAGGGTTGAGTGTGAGGGGGTGGACAGGGGCGGGGCCCGGGGGTAAGTGGGGCGGGGAATCAAGAGACAGGGGGCGGGGAGTGAAGAGGCGGGGGCGCGGCCGAGGTAATTAAATTTTTGGGCGGGGGTAAGCAAATTGAAGGCGGGGGGGAATGGGGCAGAGGCAGAGGATGAGTAGGCAGGGGCAAGCACGCCCTGTCCAGTCCATGTCCCTCGAGTGTGGGTGAGCTGGTGAGGGTGGTTGAATGAACGGAATCCGTCTGTGACGGGGTTTCGGCTCGTACTTATTAATGCAGAAAGGTGAGGAATCATTTGCTTGATGGTAAGATGGTAATAATTTTCAACATAAATCCAGGACAATTAAGCATGTAGATAAATTGTATTCTGCAATTTTTGTTTGATTTATCAGAATAAAGTTTCTAATTTTGCTTGCTTCATGCAAGCGACACCCCTCTCCTCACCAAGATGGGGCAGAGCAAATTTCAGGCAAATGCACAAGCACGGTCGAAGCCACAGTGGTACGCACAAATCGTTCATCCACACTATAAAAGGAGCCAGGCTTGCATCCGTCCGTCCGTGTGAGTTCCACCCACTGGTTGGACAGTTCGCTTGATTCCACGCACAATTTCTATACCACGGCTGTCAATTTAGGAACTCTTCAGCATTTACCCTTTATAACCCTTTAGAACTTTAGAAATCTTTCCCTCAAGTCTCAAGCAGCGTGGAGCAAAGATGGGACAGAGTTGTGAAGGGAAGGCTGAGGTTTTTTGTGAAGAGTTGTCAGAATTGCATGTGTAAGTTTACTCACAGTAAGAATGCAAACGTGTGTGTGTCACTGTAGGGGGGACGATGCAATTACCTTATGGGTAATGTGCTCGTACATTATAATGTACACGGATTGTATTTCTGTCCATTAAGTACATGTCTACTGCCTGTGCCATGGTTATGGTCAAATAGTCATTAATTCTTCATTTAATTACCTGAAGTTGAATTTTCCATACTCACCCACAGGATGGGTAGACAGCTAGTTAAGAGAAAACTAAAATGTGATGTTTGTGTTGCCGAGAATGCAATCTTTGCATATAAGAACAGTCCACACACATTCCATTCTGTATATATGTATATATATATATATATATATATATATATATATATATATATATATATATATATATATATATATATATATATATATATATATATATATATATACATACATATTAAAAGCACTCATGCTGCATTAACGAACAAGTAACCATGAGCAATTTTACTAGAGAAGATAGTCTCACTTTGAACCAAAGGTCAAATGAACGCAAAACCTCAAATCACAAATCACTTCCCCATCCTGCTGATCTCTCCACCCAATTCCCTTGACGAACAGCTTATCCTTCCTAATCGCTGACTTGATGCAGAATCGGTATTAGATCATAATCCAGTAAAATTGCTCGTGAATTGCAAATAACATCTATTCAATTTCATATTAATTTGTACGGCTCGCCGAGCTGCCCAGCCGGTACATCCAGCACCTTGGTTTCATGCGAATAGATGAGAATCACAGCCGTGTGTGTGTGTGTGTGTGTGTGTACACGCGCGCGCACACACGCGTGTGTAAGCATATTGGAAAGGAACAATATTGATCAAAGTCCCTTCATTATATATCGTATTCTAAAACGAATCAGAAAAGCAAGCACGAAACCAAACCAGAGAGGTCCATTTTAAAGTAGTTCTTGTATAACTTAAAAAAATGGCACGATGATAAGTACAGGGGCTCCTTCACTCACCTCCTTCAAGAACCCACATTTCTGCAGGTCGAGCAGGCACAAAATGAAGATCTAAAACAAAAGATGCAAGAACAGACATCTTATTCATGACGGCTTCCGCTTGTCTTTTGGATCCCACAATCGCATGCAACTTCTTTAGTCGTCCACGGTTTTACCCATGAACAGTTGT
Source organism: Eptatretus burgeri (assembly GCF_056783735.1). Taxonomy (NCBI): domain Eukaryota; kingdom Metazoa; phylum Chordata; class Myxini; order Myxiniformes; family Myxinidae; genus Eptatretus; species Eptatretus burgeri. The sequence goes on from NC_140970.1 coordinate 91,681,120, forward strand.
TAGCTTCATTGTCCTTACATCAGTCACGACCTGCAGGGTTTTGATGTACGACACCTCAGTGCTGAGAAGCTCCCAGAGTGCCTCCTGCTGCTGGATCTCCTTCTGGCTGAAATTCTGCAGACAAGATTCCACCATGAATGTACAACCAACATGCACATGTACAAGCTTCTCATGGAGTGTATTGTGTGGTGGAGGTTTTCGATGTTTTCACATGAACGCTGCAAAGATCTCTCGGGTAGATTTGTGAACACGATGCTTAATGCCGCCACTTACTGTTTGACCTCTGGCTTACACCGAACATTTGCTTGTGGGTAGGTCATATTGCAGGGTATTGTTGGAAGAGACGAGGAAATATTGTGGATTATGTGGAACCGCAGTTCTGGCTGTGAATTTTGATGTCACAGTGATTGCCCCATCATCACATCGGTAATTCGGTTAGGGGATCAGTGGGGGTGGTTCCACCTTTCATAATTGCAATAAGAAAGTATAAGAGTCAAGAAAGGAGACCGACACAAGATGTAGGTTATACCAGATGAGCAGACAGATTACATCCTCCCTGAAGGTCATCAGTGAGCCAGCTTGGCTTTTCCTGTCTTCCCACTCTTCCAAGACAACTCTACGGCCTTCCTTCTCTTTCCTAGCATATCCCCCCACTTCCATTTGATTTCTCAATTTCAATTGTCTTACTTTAGCACCCCCCAAACCACTTCCCGCAACCCCTGCCACACCTTGCACACATAATAAATATACGGCCTATTTAGGCACTGGGAGGAGGGATAACAACGCTGAAACATTCGCTGCCGATTCATCAAAACGACGAGGAGAGGAAAATCAGAACTCACCATCTGATAAATATTGCTTCCTGAACTACTGAATGAGTCATGACCAGTTATACGAAAACAAAAATAGAAGATTTCATTTCACTCAATTTTTAGTCTCCTATTCTCATTTCCTCATATCTCCTGCAAAAAATAGCAGCTCGATCACGTTCAACGTTGACAGTTGAAATTGCCAATATCTCCTGAATGATAAAATTACATTGCAGAACATCGCCGACAGCGGCATGTGTTATCTGCTCCATCCCAGAAAATGTGTTTTATAAGAAGAATCATGTACGTCTGTCTCTTCCTATACTTTCATTCCCCGCCATATCTTCCCTGAAGAGAAAACATTCATCCAGGTTTCCAAATGATAATGTCCGGACAATCGGATGTGTTCACTCCTGCAAATCATCCTGTGATGGAGAAAATTGACCGCAATGCAAAGTCTCCAGAGCCAAATTAAATAACATGAGTTATCTTACAAGGAAGCCTGGTGTCGACTTAATGGTTAAGATCTTAGGGTCCTGAGTTTGAGCCCCTGTCGTGCTGTTGAAATAACACCAGGTGGATTGACTCAGGCTGTCGTCCTTTTGAGGTTGGTAAAATGAGTACCAGCTTTTTGAGGGTAATAAGCCATTCGAGTTTCCTGTGTTGGAGTGGTGACCCATCCTAGACTGTACTCCTTAGGCAAATGAAACTGCCTCGGTAGCCCGATGCACCTCATGGCATAAAAGGAATGCTTATTGTTATTGGTTATCTTACAAGGAACTTCAATGCACGAGGAGGCCATTCGGACCATCAAGCATACGTCTTGGTTGCTTGTCTGTGCTCTATCCTTTTTATATGCGAAGCATCAAGCAAGGAGGCATCACGTACCATTTTCAAAGTTTTTGGTATGAATCAGCCAGGATTCGAATCACCGACCTCCCAGACTCAGCGCGGTGCGCTCTAAGCGTTACGCCACTGAGTCGCATATAAATAAATTAGGAGACCGCATTGTCCCATTTTTACCATATTGACCTTTGAAAGTCCACTTGTACTCCTTAAGCATGAAACAACATTGCTCATGCCATGCTGAATAAGCACAGACCCCAACTCAATCCATGAGCTACCTGGAGCATTTTCATCCATTTTGAAAAGGTCCTGCATAGCTGCACTACACCACTTGTACAACTTGTGTTACGGATGATATGATCTGGCATTGTGGATTATAGTACGATGTAACACTGCACTGTACTGTACTACAAGTATAACACTCATGTTGTTGTGGATAAAGTTTCACCACTGCAAGATATACAGCAGTCTTTGCCAAGAACTCATGATTCGTGTTGCAAGATCCATTAGTGAGATCTCATTTAAGATTCATGTGTTAATGGTACATGGATGACATTATAGAATCATCACTCAGGCTTCACAAGATCATTGGTTTTCACATACCCCATTCATAACTTCTTCTTTTTTAATGCCTAAGTGTTTGTAGAATAAAGAAGAAAATGGCTGTATATGACTTATGATCCCATTAACACATAACATCTCAATTGTAATGAAAACCATGCTCAGTTATCTGAGACAGAACAGACCACTCTCCTTTTCGCTGTCTCATATTCTCAAGGCAGGTCACATCCAGCATTCACAGACACAAAAGCTTGTGCAAGCACATGTGAGTAAGCATAACATAGGTTTGGAGTAGAGAAGGCTCACTTGGTGCCCATCACAGATGTCCATCCACGATGTAGGTAGTGATAAGTTGGCAGTGCCAGGCTCAAGGCCGGAGAGACGTGTGCTGGGAAGTCCATGCAGTTCATATGAGGAAAGTCGGCTTTTCAGGATTTCAAGGCGGTCAGCCTGATCCTGTCAAATTGGAGATGGAATCAATGAGCAAGACCATGACAGGAGAGTAACATTACATACGAGATGTTATTTCTGTAAGAGAAATGGGTACTCGGGAGAGCGGTCTCACCTTCACCAATGTTCCTGGATCACTGAACAGCGGTTTTTGTTTTATGGGCCACGTTCCTCCTCCTGAAACACCTCCCTGAGAATCCCCACTC
>NC_140970.1:91688991-91691491 GCF_056783735.1 Eptatretus burgeri
GTCGCCGCCTTTCCACAGCTCCGTCCCCTCCGTTCCGACTCCAACGCACACGACGAGCAGCTCCACCGCCCGCGAAGTCTTGACCCTCTGCTTCCGACTCTCCTCTTCTTGACTCTCCGACCCGTTCTTGTTTGCGACTCTCTTCTGACTCTTCGTTCCCTTTTTGCTGACTCTCCGACCTCGTTCTGCTGACTCTCCGACCTCGTTCTCTCTTGCGACTCCCGGCTCGTGACTGACGAACACCGTCCTTTTATCCCCCCCGTAACTTCGCCTTTGACCCCCTCCCTTTGACCTTTCACCTCGCTCCCCATTGGCCCGACAAAAAGTGGGCGTGAAGGCTTTTTGATCCACAAATTTGCATATATCGATCGCCCTGGGGGCGGGGCCAATTCGCCCCTCGCTCACCGATTGGACGGCAAAAAGTGGGCGTGTGTCGTTTTTGATCCGTTTTTGAAGCAGAAAATCCGTGATTTTGTACACGCTGTTCAACGTGCGCCCTACACGAGTCCAGCATCGGTGCCCATGAGTGGCGCGAGATGACGGTGATGCGATGGTGGCGAGTTGTGACGGTAAAGGTCGTGGCGGTTGTGGTGAAGCGGTGGTTGTGGTCGGTGGTTGATGTTGTGGTTGTGATCATGGCGGTTGGTCCAAAATAAAGATAGTAAAAGAAAAACGGCTATCCTGAAGAGTCGCAGCTCGTATAAATGACATGTATTCCCACTAGACAACGGGTTTGGGCCTAACTACACATGCACTTACCGAGATACCTCACCTAAGGGACCTGAATGGTGGTTTGCGAATCTGGTAACCACAACAATATATATATATATATATATATATATATATATATATATATATATATATATATATATATATATATATATATATATATATATATATATATATATATATATATATATATATATACATACATACACACGAGGTGTGTTCAAAAAGTATCCGACCTTTGTTCATAAAAAATACTCGTATCCAGATACAACAAACTTACACTAATCTCCTTCAAAGTAATCCCCTTTGACTGCCACACACTTCTCCCAACGGTTCTGCCACTGTCGGAAGTAGCGCTGGAACGCCTCTTTTGGGATGGCGTGCAGCTGGTCCGTCGCATTCCGCATGATGTCTTCCCTGGACTGAAATCTGGTCCCTTTCAGGGGCATTTTCAGCTTGGGGAAAAGCCAGAAGTCACACGGAGCCATGTCGGGAGAGTAGGGAGCCTGACGAAGCACAGGTGTGTTGTGTTTGACCAGGAAACTCTGTATCAAATGTGAAGAATGGGCGGGTGCGTTATCGTGATGGAGCTGCCAATTGACCGCTGCCCACAGGTCCGGCCGTTTGCGTCGCACAGCGTCACGAAGGCGACGCAGTACCTCTTGGTAGTACTCTTTGGTAATGGTTGTGCCGTGTGTTGCGTACTAGTGATGAACCACACCACTGGAGTCAAAGAAGATGGTCAGCATGGCTTTGGCATTGCTGCAGACCTTCCTTGATTTTTTTGGCCTCGGGGATGTTGGATGCTTCCATTGTGATGACTGGAACTTGGTTTCTGGGTCGTACCCATAAACCCAGGTCTCATCGCCAGTGGTCACTGTGTTGAAGAAGTTGGGATCGCTGTTCAGTCTCCAGCATGTCCTCTGCGATCTCCAAATGGAGTTGCTTCTGCTCGATCGTTAGCAGCTTTGGCACGAACTTCGCTGAGATTCTCCTTAAGCCCAAATCCTCAGTCACAATGGAATGAACGGATCCAATGCTGACGCCCGCCTCGTCTGCAAGTTCTCTGATCGTGATTCGACGATCCTGCATCAGCAGGGTCTTCACTTGGTCAATGACGATCTCATTTCGGAATGTTGAGGGCCTACCAGAATATGCTTCACTTTCCACTGATGTGCGACCATCTTTGAAGCGGTTGTACCACTCTTTTATCTGTGTGGTGCCCATTGCTTCGTTCCCGAAGGCCTGTTGAATCTTGTGGATTGTTTCCACTTGGGAATCGCCAAGCTTTACACAAAATTTGATGCAGTAGCGTTGGTCAAGTTTTTCCGTCATTTTGTCAAAAACGAAAATCCGATGGCGCTCACTTACACTTCCTCACTCATCGGCGGTCTGTCGGCGACTGACAGCTTCTGCAGGCGGGAAAATATTCACGCATACGAATTAGGATCGCCTTCATACGTGCACCAAACCACGCCTCCCGAGCTTCATTTGTTTACGCACGAAAAATTAAGGTTGGATACTTTTTGAACACACTATATATATATATATATATATATATATATATATATATATATATATATATATATATATATATATATATATATATATATATATATATATATATATATATATATATATATATATATATATATATATATATATATATATATATATATATATATATATACTGAAACGCAAAAGAAACTTACCACCTTTTAAACCTTCATATATCAACAACAACACTGTGTGTAGTAAATGTGTGAACTTA
>NC_140970.1:91696491-91778991 GCF_056783735.1 Eptatretus burgeri
CGGACACGGGCCACTTAAGCGACCCGTTCCGTACTATCAGAATAACCGAGCGGTGTTATCGTCGACCTCGACGGTTCGATTAATTATCGGGCGTACTCAGCCCACTACCAACCCTTTACGTGAAGCAAGATGGGGGTTCAATGGTGAAAAAGACGAAGCGAAGCAGGAAACAGTTCAACAATAAAGCACGTTTATTCTCGGCACACGGGAAGCACACAAATACAATTCCACCAAATGCACACAAAAAAAAGGAAAACACAATTCCATTTACACAAAAAGCAAACATAAAAGTGAAAACACAGTGCAGAGCTAATACCGACTACCGAGCACACGGCAACACTTATACAATTCTACTTCACAGACGGCGCCGACAACACATACCCAAAACCAAGGAAAAGAAATACCCCAAGAATGAGGTAGGCCTGAGGCCGAGACCGGGTCGGGCCTACCCGTCTGGTGATGAGACGCGGAGCGGCGATGGCCCCGCAACCCGCGGGCCTCGTGGACAGTGCCTGGCAGGGGGTGGGAAAAGGGGCCCCCTTTGTCGCACTATCTCAGCGCGGGGGGAAACAGGAGGGGGTTGCTGATGCTCGGGGTATAGAGGATCTTTATTATGTGCGACGAGCGTCTCCACCTCGGCCAGGTCGCGCTGTCGGCCTCCCTCGGGTGCAGCTTCCTGCACGACGCGAGCACCCCCTCGTCTGGTGTCGCCGCCTTTCCACAGCTCCGTCCCCTTCGTTCCGACTCCAACGCACACGACGAGCAGCTCCACCGCCCGCGAAGTCTTGACCCTCTGCTTCCGACTCTCCTCTTCTTGACTCTCCTCTTCTTGACTCTCCGACCCCGTTCTGCTGACTCTCTCGTTCCCGTTCTGCTGACTCTCCTTTGCGACTCTCTTATGACTCTTCCTTCTGACTGACGAACACCGTCCTTTTATCCCCCCGTAACTTCGCCTTTGACCCCCTCCCTTTGACCTTTCACCTCGCTCCCCATTGGCCCGAGAAAAAGTGGGCGTGAAGGCTTTTTGATCCACAAATTTGCATATATCGATCGCCCTGGGGGCGGGGCCAAATCGCCCCTCACTCACCGATTGGACGGCAAAAAGTGGGCGTGTGTCGTTTTTGATCCGTTTTTGAAGCAGAAAATCCGTGATTTTGTACACGCTGTTCAACGTGCGCCCTACACGAGTCCAGCATCGGTGCCCATGAGTGGCGCGAGATGACGGTGATGCGATGGTGGCGAGTTGTGACGGTAAAGGTCGTGGCGGTTGTGGTGAAGCGGCGTTGTGGTTGGTGGTTGTTGTTGTGGTTGTGATCATGGCGGTTGGTCCAAAATAAAGATAGTAAAAGAAAAACGGCTATCCTGAAGAGTCGCAGCACGTATAAATGACATGTATTCCCACTAGACAACGGGTTTGGGCCTAACTACACATGCACTTACCTACATAAAATTTGATATCATTTGATATCATTTGATACATATATATATATATATATATATATATATATATATATATATGTATGTATGTATATACAGGGTGAGTCAAAAGTAGTGCCCAATTTCTGTTTTTTCGGCTGTCAGATTCTTTCTGGGAAGTCATGTTATTAATAATTGTCTTGCAGATTATTAATTTTCGTAATTTATTTATTTTTGATTTTGTTTTGCAGGTTATTGCTGCGAGTTTGGAAAGTTACTGAATTTGCACCAAATTGAACCATGAATTACCTTTCAATGAATGAATGCATTGCGGCTGTAAAAACATTACTACAAATGTAATGAACAACCAACGATGGCGGCACGCCGTTTGGCACAGGAATTCGATATTAACCCACCTCAGGGAAGAAACATACGATTCAAGAAATTTGAAGCAACAGGGTCGGTAGCCACTGCAAAGAAGTCCGGTCGTCCGAAAATGGCAACGAATGTGGCGAAGGCTGAAGAAGCCATCAGAAGACTGGAACAAAGTCCACAAAAGTCAACTCGCCATTTATCTGCAGAGTTGGAAGTGATCCAATCAATTGTTATCCGTATCCTTCACCAGAAAAAATGGAAACCTTACATTCCATGCTTTCTGCATGCCCTTCATGATGGAGATGACGACCACCGTCTTCAATTTTGCGAAGAGTTCTTAGCTAAACTTCACGAAGAGGACACAATGCTAGACAACATCTGGTGGTCAGATGAGGCAAGTTTTAAGCTTAATGGCACAATTAACAGACACAATTGTGTCTACTGGGCTGCGAATAACCAAAGAGTGACAGTTGATAAGGAGGTAAATTTACCTGGAGTGACAGTTTGGGTAGCCATATCTCCATTAGGGATAATTGGACCCTTTATCTTTGAGGGATCTGTCACTGCAGAAATTTACCTGGATATGCTGCAAACCTTCTTTTGGCCCAGGGTAAAAGATCAGGACTGTTATTTCCAGCATGATGGAGCTCCACCTCATTATGGACGTTATGTTCGTCAGTGGCTTGATGAAAACTTTCCCAGAAAGTGGATCCGCCGCCGCGGTCCGATCGAGTGGCGGGCACGTTCCCTAGACCTTACACCTCCAGATTTCTTTCTTTGGGGGCTCATGAAAGACCTTGTTTGTCATGAAAAGCCTCGTACCATTCAGGGATTGAAGGCTCAAATCACTGCAAAGTTTTAGGAAATTGATATCGAACTCTGCAGACGTGTGTGCCGCTCTGTGCCTGCTCAGCTGCAATTGTGCGTCGATCACGAGGGAGGGCACTTTGAAAATTGCAAGTTTTTGCAACCGAAAAATCGGCCCCTGCCGGGAAACCCCAGCCACTCTTTCACGCGGGTTCATACTTGACGAGTAACAGTATCAACGCTGTAACAGCCCCTGCCGGGAAACCCCAGCCACTCTTCCATGCGGGTTCATACTTGACGAGTAACAGTATCAATGTTGCAAAGGTTGTCGTGAAAGAGTTACAACGTTCGTGGGAGCAAAGAAACCGGAACCGCGAGATTTTGCCTTGGCACGTCAGAGTGCGAGAAGGCAGCTGGTTGGTGATGGATCGTGATGGGCCGAAGGGTCATGCAGATGGGATGGTTGTTCGATGGCTTGTTAGATGTAACAACCTAACGAAAAGAAATCGCAACGCACGCCTTTGATTCTCCCACGAGACAAAAGGAAGGAAATCTGACTACACACATACTTAACAACATAACTGACTTTTGGGACATCCGTATGTTGAATGCAAATGGTTTCCAGATCCGTAACAATAATATATATATATATATATATATATATATATATATATATATATATATATATATATATATATATATATATGTATTTAAAACACGTTCCTCAGTTGGGAGATTATCCTGTCACTGACACTCATAGGGTTAGATGGTGGTACCTACAAAGCATTGATACAAAATAACTACTTCTACTACCACTACTACAACTACAAAACAACAGCAACAGAGAAAGAAGACAGAAAAAAAACATTAAAAAAAAAACACGAAGTATGACCTTTCAGGAGAAATAATTACAATTTCCAATTAGAATTTGGTGTAATCCTGTTTTTTTTCTTAATTTCTTCATACATTTATAATTAGCCAAATGAGCATAAAATTTAAGTGTCATGAGAAAGGCAAAGTGTGGAGAGGGTTTTATCACGCTTCTTCCAAATCAACAAGATGTTTAATTTTTAATTACCATTCCCCTTTTCAATTACGAAAGAGGTTTGTAAAATCTACAGCAGAAGCCCTCATAAAATGACTCAGAACATCATGAAAGCACAATGGCCTGTCCTTGGAATGATCAAAAGATCATTGGCTTGATGTGGTTTATGACTCCCTGTAGCGGAATTCAACGCTGAGGAATTGAAAGCCAGTGGAATGTGTGCAGTGTATGTTTGTTCAGGTATGAGTGCCTTAATGCATGGAGGCGTTGCTGGAAAAGGAGTCATAGTTGTCAGAAGCTGAAGAAAAGGTACCTCGTATAAAGAGACCAAAAGGTGAGCTATTCACCCATTATAGTTGGGGGGGGGGGGAATCTGAATGTTGCAGTTTGAGCTGTGACAAGTCAGAGTGCAAGGGTTTAAAAAAACTCAAACTTCAGCACACGGGAGTGCATGACGGTCAGCCATATTTCGGGTCAATCAAATTCTGGCACTTTCCTCATGACACTGTAGCCCAAGGTCAGGGCGGGCCCGAGATCAAACTACGCCCCAGACAAGGGGCGTATCTGGTGCCCCTCTCCATTTGTTCAAGTTTGATATACCTTATGAGGGGGTAGCGAGGGCAGTCAAAATTGAGGGGGTTGTAAAGGCAGGCAGTGAAGAGGGTGCCGTGAGGGTGCAGCGATAGAGATAGGTAGGAATGAGGCAAGAGAGTTTTTGTGGGTGATTAGACGATTGAAATCACTAGTGTGGATCGGAGCGCTTTGCGTGTCTCATCACACGTCGCTGCAGAGGCATAGGCATCTTTGAGCATGCCTGCTTTCTCCCGGAGTGAGGGAAAGGGGGGGGGATGGTGGGTGTGGATTAGTGGGGTGTTGTTGGATCGGGAGTTGTTGCGGGATGGGGAAATTGTGGGGGAGGTCGGCCAAATATATTTTGTGCTCTGAATGAATATACACTGTAAACCAGAAGTCAGAACCCAACACATATAAATAATAAAGGAAGTGAGCACAGATTTGTGTTCAGTTAAAATTAACAGTTAGAGCTGGACGGCAAAGACAATACAATGTGAAAACACAGAGCAGACGAGGCCCCAATACAACCGCCTCTTCCCTTGGACTTCCGGCCGGGTTTTTACATACAGGTAAGTACAGGTAAATCACGAATGTGTTTCTTAGGTTAGTTTTATATATATTTGAATAACATGGCAAAATTTGTTGAAGAAAATTCGAAGAAGAAGGATTGTAATACCCATGTCCGAGAGCTCGAGGAGCGAACATGTGATTAAATGACAATGTGGTTGATTTTAGAATTACATGGATGGAAGATGGGGAGAACAGACAGTCACAAGGGTGAGGATAGCAGGAAAGCCAACTCGACATATCCGATTCTGGTCGATGCTAATTGGGGTTTACAAACAATTACTGCAAAAAATTCATCAAGATATAACTGATGAATAATGAACTCCTAAGTAATTTTTGGAACAATATGTAGTTGTTGTTGACATAATTTTGACATGGACATTTGGACATTTGGAACATGGAATTTGTTGACACAGGCAGGAGGGCCCAAGCAGTCTTCGCTTGTGCCTGAAGTTTGTTGATACTGGATGTGTATATATATATATATATATATATATATATATATATATATATATATATATATATATATATATATATATATATATATATATGAATACATACAGTAGACTAGGCGAAAGTCGGCAGCGTGTAACTCGTCACTTCGCCTAAGTCGGCAGCGTCAAAAAGTCCCGAATTTATCTCATGTTAAGTCCCTATGAATAAAGGGTCATCCCTCTGTAAGTCGTCATCTCTAAATCGTCACTTCGTCTAAGTCGTCAGATGTTGTCCGTTCCCACATAATGGAAACTCAAGTAAATTACCACTCCTAACTCGTCACACGGAACTGCTGCCTCGTGAGAATCCCGATTTCATGGAATCGTGATGCTCGCTCATTGGTTTACACCGCCAGTGATAGGCTATTTATAACTGCGTACACACGTTGATCGCACTGCAGGCAGGACAATGGCGACGAGGCTTAAGCTTACAACTAAAACTTACCAAGAAAATATGACATTATCCAGTTTTACGAGGCAAACCCACTGATGAAGAAAACAGCCATTGCTGAGAAGTTGGACATCAAACGGCAGACATTGAACGATATCTTGAAGAACTAGAACGGGCACTCATAGAGCGCATACCTTCGCCGCCACTACTTCTTTTGTTCTTGGTATGAGTGTGGGGAACTGGTTTCATATGAATGGTCTTATGACACAAACCACATATCTATAATGTCATGACCCCCCCTGACTTTCGGGGGCTACGGACTAAACAACAATCGACTCGCGTCATTTTGGCGAGTCTTCACTCGCAAGCTCGGTGAATACAACGTTTCAACAAGAGAAGGTAATCTCGTTTGATGCTGGTTTCATGCAAATCGAATAAGAATTGACTGAGTTATGCCGAAAACCGCATATTTTTCAAGGGCGTAACCCCCCCCCCGACATTTTACCCCAACCGGTGACATGTGTTATGACGTCATTGTGTCACAAGATTGGGCATTAAATTCTGAACATTTTGGTGCTGGGTTCATGTAAAGCGGACAAGAATTGACCGCGTTATGACAAAAACCGCATATTTTTCAAGGTCGTGACCCCCCCCTGACCTTTGATCCCTAACCGGTAACAAGAGCATGGGCGTCATTGTGTCATATTGCATATCACAAGATGAGGCGTTGAATTCTGAACATTTTGGCGTTAGTTGCATGCAAATTGAATAAAAATTGACCGTGTTATCGTAAAAAGACGATTTTGACCTTTTCGTGACCTTGAACCTTGACCTTTGACCCGAACGATCCCAAAATCTAATCGAACGCTTCCTGGCTAATAACCAATCATCCCACCAAATTTCATTCAATTTGGTTTAATACTTTTTGAGTTATACGAATCACAAGATTACAAATAAATAAATAAATAAATAAATGAATAAATAAATAAATACACGCCGACCAAAACATAACCTTTCGCAGAATGCGAAGGTAATAAGGGCACGATGTTTGGACAAGTGGAGAAGATCGCGAGGCCGGTGGTAAGTGTGAAACGTGTGTCCTTTGAAGATGTCGATGACGCGCTCATCATTTGGTTTCGGCAAATGTCGGCTCAGCCAAATATTCGGTTGGACGGTGAAATGTTGCTGCTGAAGGCACGTAAATTCGCTGTGGACCTTGGACATGATGATGCCGAGACCTTGCCGATGCACTGGATAGACAGATTCAAAGTGAGGTGGGGAATCGGCAAGGTCAAGAAGTGCGGCGAATCAGGCAGCGTGGATTCGGCAGTGGTGCACGACTGGAAGGATGGCAAATTGAAAGACATCTTGGAAAGGTATCAGCCTCGGGACGTGTACAATGCCGATGAGACTGGGCTTTTCTGGCAGATGCTGCCAGAAAAGTCTCTGGGGTTCGTTGGTCAATCCCATCATGGTGATAAGCAGGCGAAGTTGTTGTCTAACAACTAAGAGAGTTGTTCATTATCTTTACTTTTGATAAACTGATTCATGAATTCCATCTTTGCTTGATCACTTTCCAACTCATCAATGAACCCCCACCTATGCCCCGAGGATTGTGTTTTCCTTTTGGTACAATAGCCGGCTCTCACACATACGTGTCCAGGCCACGCACGACTTCATCCTTCACCCCACAGTCATCATGAATGTTCGCATATGCGTAAGTCGTCACATTTCTAAGTCATCACTTGTTTCTCGGTCCCAATGGTGACGACTTACGCCTAGTCTACTGTATATGCATCTTCATGAGCGAATGTCACGATAGAAAAGATTAACAAAACTAATTTGCACAAGTCGGTGAAACTGGAATTCTAAATAACTATTTTCGGCTAAAACTAAAAGATTTCGGAAAAATTATGACCAACCTTTGTGCATTAAACATGAGGCAGGATCACCCTGTGAAATAGGCTTTAACAAGCATCAGTTCTGTCGTTAAACCGGTGTTTAAATGACGAGACTTTATCATGAATCTGCTCTCTGATCTTGGGCAGCAACAGTGTTGATCTTGGTCTTCAATACAGCAAGGTGATGCCCTTGGTCCGACGCGATTTGCAATCTTCATCGATGACCTGCCGGCTTCAATCCGTCGCAGTATCCAACTCTACGTGGATGATGCCGAAGTGTCTGGAACAGCCTTCGACCAAGCATTGACTAGAGTCATCCTGAAGGACCGATATAGTGTCGTGGAATGATCGCAGCTGTGGTTACTTCCTTTCAATCTGAACAAATGGAAGACTCTGCACCTGGGTAGAGGTAACATCAGGAAGTTGTACCATATGGGGAATGCAGAGTTGTGGGATGTGATTGAGGAGATTGACCTTGGAACTATCATGGATAGTGAATTGAGGTTTTATACGCAGATGGAGGTTCAGGTAAACAAGAACAACCAAAGGATCCTTTGTGAGTCTGGATGAAGAAACACTCCCTGTGATGTTCAAGGCACTGATACGCCCACTGTTTGAGTATGGCAACATTACCTGGCACCCTAGATTCCTGATAGACATCGATGAAGTTGAGAAGGTACCGAGACGAGCTACAAGGACGATTCTCATCCTCCGTGAACTTTCCTATCCAGAGAGCATTTGAATATGTTTTCACTTTTCTACCGCCGCCGCAGTGGTGATATGATCCAATTGTTTAAGGGTGCTACACAGAATCGACCGGATGAGATCGCAACGTTTCTTCACTCCGGCTCAATACCCTTCACCGCGGGGTCACTCCCTTAAACTTTTTGTGCCGAGGTGTAAGTTAGACATGAGGAAAGATTTCTTCAGTCAGAGGGTAGTCAAAGACTGGAACAGTCTTCCCCAGAATGTTGTGGATGCTCAGTCTGTTGAAGCTTTCAAACAGGGTCTCGACAAGGTTTGGTGGGATGAGTGTTTCCACTTGCACTGAGCATCACTCAATCTTGAGCACTCCATCTTGCATCAACCACCAAATTAATGAAGTACCATCCATAGTGCAGACCGGAAGATCTACAGGACTACCTTCACTTCCATAGACAAGAAGATGATGATGATGATGATGATGATGATGATGATGATGATGATGATGATGATGATGAACAGCAAAGGTAAGGAACTCCTTAAACTAACATGGTAATCACAAGTCCATTATGGCACTTGAAAGGGCCATTTGGGTCATCATGCCTGTACCATATCCATGTCCAACCAGTCCCATGAGCTGTACGAACTAGTGATAATTTTACAGTTAGCCCCAAGCAGGGATCTATCCAAAGTAAGAGCACATAAATATACATTGTCGATCTTCTTTGTGCATAATCTGAATGCAGATGGGACAGCCGATTTCAGGTAACTATCTGAAGAACAGTGTGCTCCAAGATGCAGTGTCTCCTATTGGCAATGGACCAAAGGTATAAAAGTAAAGTTTTAGTAGAATAAATGTGGCCCTGCAGGGGATCGAACTCATGGAAGATTAAACAGATAGCTCCTTAGCTATTCTGCTCATCTAAGCCATGATCATCAGAAACATCACCAATTAGCAGCACTTACTCCAAGCTGAAAATACAAATGCATGGCTGTCCAGCCCGTGGGAATTATTGAGGGAGTGGGGGGGGGGCTCAGAGAAACTCCAATCTGGTAATTCTCTCACTTAAGTAATGGAGAAAGAGTCATCTTACATGATGTTCTGGTTTGAGCCTTTACTTTCCAGTGATGTGTGATCATAGATTCACATCCTATTTACTGAATTGATTTGTCCAGTGGCTACTAATGCCATTTCAATGCATATATTGAAGGTCAAGGAAGAGCAAGACAATGCATTGTAAGGGGGTCACAGCCTAAATTTAAAGTGGTGGTGAACAAGTAAACACGAGACAAACAGAAAATAGTGATTAGATTTGTCTTGATGTGCAAGATCACGTTCTGATGTCCCGGCCCATACAGTGTGGGGAGGTATACTCCATTGCAGAGAGTAGTTTTGAGGGGTGCAGGTAAGAGTTTAAACGGTGTGGAATATTGAAATAGCACCAGGCCTAGGAGGGCAAGCTTGTGAATGAAATTGGTACCGAGAAGAACCGGGGACATATAGACATTGATAAGTCTGCATGGTAGCTTAGGATTGTGATGGCTGTGACAGAGTCTCATCAAAAAGTCATCAATGTGCTGTTGGGAATTGTTCATCCCTCATGCAATAGCCTCCTTGACCCATGAAAGAACAATACCTTGGTGATTCCCTGTGCTCTCCTCTGCACTCATCCTCCCAACCACACACCATCCTCCCTCCCCTCCACCGCTTTCCCCCAGTGAAATTAAGAAAATTAACTGATACAGGGGGTGTGGATAAAGCACAGGCATGATGGGCCAAATGGCCTCCTGTGTCCAAGGTGTGTTTCCTTGTAATATGTGGTTTCGGTTCCACATCATGACGTCAGCAATCTATTGTTTCTGGGGGTGATGTGCCAAAGCCCATCAAAGCAGGATTAACTGGAAGGACACTCGTAGAGAGCATACCTCCTCCCAGATCCAGATTCAGATCTTCACCAAAATTGAATCATTTCTTCCTTGTCAAACACCCAACGTGTCCAGCAAGTTTCGTCCGAATCCATGCACAACTTTGAGAGATATCGTGCTAAATATCGTTTTTGGCCCTATCTTTCAATGGTGAAGAATCACGAAAAAAAATTGTAGGAGTCGGATCCAGAACTGGATCTTCACAAAAATCTAATCAGTTCATCTTTGTCACACACCTAACCTGCCCACCCAGTTTCATCCAATTCCATCTTCAACTTTTTCAGATATCCTGCACACAAAACAGACAAACAGACAGGGGTGAAAATATAACCTCCATCCACCTTCGGTGGGCAGAGGTAATCAGCAATAATAATCACTTGAAAATGTTCTGCATGTTGTCATAAAGGATGGCCTGGAGGATGTGCACTCGCCTCAGAATTATGTAACCTCGGATCGAATCTCCACCCAGCTGTAGAATGTCATCCTGGGGTTTTCCTTGCAGGGAAATACATCAACACGTGTGTGCTGTCCATCAGATGGATGTTAAGCTGGGTGTCCTGTCGGACAGCGTTAGTCGGTGGACGTTGAAGATCCCACAGTGTCTTCAACGAAGATGAGGGAGTCATCACCCGGCACGCTGAACAAATTACAAGTTCCTGCCCGAATGTGCGGGGCACTGCATCAGACAAACAACTGCTCCTGAGTAATGATGCAAACAGCGGGCTGAATTCGGAATTGAATCGCACTCCAACTGGCATTCGCAAATAACAACTGCCTCTGCCGCATTGAATCAAGGAAATACAGGGATTTCAATGCAGGAGGCCATCTGGCCCATCAAACCTGCACGGTTCTGCCACTATCCATGTACCTCTCCATCCACAAAGCTTCAAGGTACCTATCTAATCCCAGTTCAAACCTATCGACTGCTTCTGCTGCCACTACCTTCCCAGGGAAATCAATCCATGCAATAACTATTGAGTGAAACACCCTTTCCTTAATGTCGTCATAACTCTCCGATTCTTCACTTTCAAGCTATGACCCCTGGTCTTATCGTTGCTATTCTGATGTGTGTGTGTGTATATATATATATATATATATATATATATATATATATATATATATATATATATATATATATATATATATATACAAACTTTTTGCACTTATTCTGTCGATATTCTCATTATCTTAAACATCTCTGCCTCCTTTGTAATGAATCAAGCCCCGTCTCCTTTAGTCGCTCCTCATCGGTGAGTCCAGCGATTCTCGGAATCAATATTGTTGTTCGATGCTGAACCATCCCTTTGGCAGCTACGTCCTTCCTCACATGTGGCAACCAAAACTGAACACGATATTCCAGATGAGCTCTTACTAAATTCCTATGCAGTGTGAGCACTACCTCTTTTGATTTATAAGTTATCCCTCTCCTCATACAACCAATCTTTTATGTTAAACTGCATCTGTCAATCTTTCACCCAATGAAGGAAAGTATCTAGACTTTCCTGAACTTGATCACCACCTCCTCTGCTTTCGACCTTACCTCCAAGCTTTGTGTCATCTCCAAATTTAGAAAGCTCTCTTCACCTGACTGTCCAAATCATTGATGTAAATTATTAATAATAATGGTCCTGGTACTGATTCCTAAGATACCCCCGACTTGCAGCCTCCTGTTGTTATGTTTAATTAAAAAAAAATATATATATATATATATATTGTTACGGATCCGGGGTTCGAGGCTCACCACGAGGTGAATCACTCTGGTCCCTCTCAAATGCCCGGTCCTGAGGCCGCTGATCACAGATAACTCCGCGATCCAACAGGATGCAGATCTTACACAGCCGTAGCCGCTTGACTTAGACTGCAGGCCAGGCAGGGTCACGCTCGAGGTTTCCGCAATACCTTTCTGTTGTCACGGCAACCGAACTATGGGCCACACCCTCGGCACTGCACCTGGTGATTTTCTGCTGAGCGGAACAGATAGGTGCAGCACCGGCTATTCACGAGAGTAGAACATCCTGTCTATCACGAGTACACCTTAATTGAGTCAATTGGAAAGAGACGAAATGGGCAGTTTCCTGGGAGGTCGGTGGTTTGAATCCCGGCCAAATCAGACCAAAGACTTTAAAAATGGTGCGTGCTGCCTCCTTGCTTGACACTCAGCATTTAAAAGGACAACCTACCATAAGTTGATGATGATAGCGCAAGCCTTCATGGGTCCAATGGCCTCCTCCTGCTTTCTGCCTCTGACTTTACACCTCACTGGAATAAACCAACTCTGCACCCTACACATTTATTCCTTGAAAATTGCCCATTTCTCTGATGCAGACTGTCTTCTCATTAGGTTTTCCCAACATAGAGCACTAAACTCTCTTTTCATATTCTCAAAGTTTACCTTCCTGAAATCTAACAGGCTTACATTATTATCCTGAACTCCAAATCTCACCAGTATCGCTACACATACTTTGTTAAAGTAACTTGTCCCCAAATGCTCGACTCGGGTGCTCTTCTCTCTCTACCTCATTCACCATATTTTTCATCATTGCTTTAGAAAAAGGTACAACACTAATCCCCCTCATGGGTTTTTCTACAAACTGACTTTCGAAGCAATCCTGCACTACATTGAGAAAATCGATCAACGACATCAACTCCACTCTTTCTTTGTTCCTGGACCCAATACATCACTGGCAAGTTAAAATCCCCCATAATCAATGCTCTTCCATGTCCACTTGCCCTTCTGAATTCTTCATGAACCCTTCTTCCCGACTTTTTCATCACACAAGGAACCCTATAAAAGTATCCTTCAAGTATGTTACTATTCTTTCAATCCCTCATCTCTATCAACACAGAATCCTCGATACATTATTGTCTTTTACCCAGATTGTCATACCACCTCCTATGTTCTCTTTTCTATCACACGTATACATCCTGCAGCCTTCTGGACCTTTCCTCCAACTTCTTTCTTTATTAAACCATGTCTTGCTAACTGCAACCGCATTCACGATTGAATTTAGCTTCAAGCTCTTCTATCTTATTATTGAAATCCTTGGCATTAGAATATTTTAACTTTTCCATTCCTGTAATTATTTTTTGCTGCTTGGACTTAACAATCACATCATTGCAGTTCCTTCCTTTAACAGCCTCCCCACTCCCCACTAGCCTAAAAAGGCTTAATTCCCTATTCAATTACCACTGCAGACCTTACTGACCCCTTTCTGTTCAGTGTCTGGCCATCAATCTGGAAACACCACTCATCCCGACCCTGAAAATAATTCCAATGCTTCCCAAACACAAATCTTTGCTGCCGAGACTTCGTGCAATCATAGGAGTCAAAGGTTGGCATCCAATGCTCGACTCACGAAGCTTGCACCGTTTCCTAATCTCGGAAGAACACCAGAAAAAAAAAACAACTAGAGATTTCATAGAACACGATACCCCATGCAGTGTTACTTCAATTTTAACAAAGTAATAATTTTAACGATTGCTAAAAAATCTAAAAAATCCCGCATTTTAGTTTTATTGAAGTAGTCCAGAAATAGTTCCGGACACTACCCCGATACGTACACCACCCCATTGAGCCATTATTTAAATTGAAAAACAGTACTGTACTGCAAAACTGAAGATTCTTTGAAGTATTATGAAAGAGATTTGTGTTCTCCAGTCTTCAAATATATAATTCAATTTAAATGAAATAAAGATTTTGAAAGTCATGTCAAATTATTTCTGGGTTTTTCCACAGTGTCTATTAGTTCACCCTCTCTAGCACGTTACATTAGTTATTCATGCCTGTTGTATGTGTCCATTATTGGTTCAAGAGTCAGTAAGTGACCACTATGTTCGTTATGGGTGTGCGTCTGTCTGTCTATCTGTCCCGAGCAAAGCTCCGTGGGTTTTGATCCGATCTTGATAAAATTAGGGTGCGAGGTTTGTATCATGATCTAGTTGTGGTTTCCCGAGAATGGGCGTGCTGCGCCCATTATGGGCGGAGCCACGCCCAAAAAACATGTGTTTTTAGGGGGTAGCCGGTTTCAAGTTATATCTTCTCCGAGGGGGTTTGTCGAATCTGGCAGGGGTTTTGGTATTTGGTTTGCCAAATGGCACCTGCATAGCCCCACGGAGCTCGATTTTTCATTTTCGTCACAAGGTCAAGGTCACAAGGTGACGAACTTAGAAAATGTCAAAAAATCAATAAATAGGGCATCGAGCTCCTAGGGTTTTCAACTGTTTCGAATGAAAGTTGGTATGCAAGTAGTGCTCTTCGAGTGCTACAACTTTCATCATTTACGTTTTTTCCCAATTCCCGCCAGTTTGCCAGTGGCGTCCCCTCGAAGGTCAAAAAATAAAAAAGGCGAACCGTGTACATTGCTCGTGAACCATCGCCGTCTCCAGACTTGTAACGTCCTTAAAAACAAGTTTCCCGTTTGGAATGATTTTTCAAATTTGTTTGACCTTTTTTTTTTTCCTTTTTTTTTCTTCAACAAAAAAATAATCTCGCTCCTCTCTGCGCATGTGCGATCAGGACGCATTCTGAGCCAAGGTAAGGTAAAACTCACAACCTGCCTTTCTATTCATGTTCCGATTTGTGTTTAAAATATAACATTCAATTTAAATAAGGTGTTCCTCTATTATAAACTGATGATCATAAACTGATAAGACAGACGGATGGACAGACATGAATCAGTTGGTTAACCCCGCTTTTCGCTTCATGTGGGCGGGTTAATTACATCACAACCCTTTTCTTTTAGTCGTCGAGCCAACATCATGTACCTATTCCTCAAATCTTCTGAGTAAACTTTCCCTTTGTCGTTTGCTCCTAGATATACCACAACCAACATCTTCCTGCCATGTTCCGACATAACGTCATCCAACCTTCCTTCAATATCCATCACACCCGCTCTTTTGAAACAACACATAATTCTGTGTCCGATTATCGCTGAAGAATGACGAATCCATACACTTAATAGTTTAATCACAGTTAATAACCCTCTCCTCTTTACTTTTCATCCCACCCCCACCAGCATCCACTGCACCCCAACGTCACCCCCCACCCCCTCACTCTCCACTCCCTCCAGCACCTACTGCAGACTCACCGCACAAATACAACCAACAACCTTCTAAAAAATCCCACACTTCCTCACAGATCCCATCAAGCTGATATCCCTTTCCTCAATACATCCACCAAAGTTCTTAGGCATACCAACTCGACACATTTCTCACAGGAAAGACTACTCCCATCACTCTCCCCCCCAATCACCACTAAAGCCATCAATGCCCACATAAAACATCCATCACACTCTTTATAATCATTCATGCATGGCCATCCACTCTTCAAGAGTCAGCTGTTTGGTCCCATCATCTTCTTCATTTCCAGCTCCTTGGGCTTGTTTTTCTTGGCGTCGCTATTGGTAGTGGGTTGTACATCGTCATGTTCAATAGCTTCATCATTCTCGCTTGAGTGATCCATCATTCCAATGTCATCCTTTTGGGAGCCATGGTTGTGAGATCCACTCCCTCCACGCTTGTCCGCTGGTTTCAGGCCAATGCAGTCACTTCCACTATGCCAATCAAACTCGTGCTTTCCCCAAATAGCAAATCCATATGTGAGGTTAAACCCCCTGTTTCGAGCTTGCCCACCTCAGCAGCCCCCATGGCCTCTACTATTGCTCAGACCTGTCAGTGGAGAACTCTGTTTGCCTTTCAAACTTGTCCTCCATCAGATTCTTGAAGGTCCGGCATTCAGTACTGGGCCCCAAACCTCCCCACTCTGGTTATTCAAACCCCAAGTCTCTGCCTGTCTGTCTCTGTATGTCTCTCTCTCCATGCAGGCTTATATTGGCATTGGCTGGTCCTTTCATTAGCTGTACCACAACACAAAGGTGGTGCTGGGATAAAGAATTCCACCCATGTACTGGGGCTTCGCTATAGCGCACTATATCGCCAGGTGCATAGTTCTCCTTGCAAACAGCCCATGGGAAAATCCAAAGCCATGCACGAAGCATGTTAATTTTCCCACTGTCACTCACCTCAAGCTCTCTCACCACTCACCAATGGCACTCACCTGTAAACAGGTTTCACACGACGTTGTCTTTACCTTATGCTGCTTTATAATGGCAGTTCTCTGCCTCCTCAGTGCACATATTGTTACGAATCTGGAACCCATCGCACACAACAGCCAGAGTCCGAAAAGATCAGTGATATCGGTAGCCTGGTGTTGGCTTCGTGGTTAGGGTGGCGGCTTGGGATCCTAGGGTCCTTAGTTCAAGCTCCGTTGGGCCGCTGAATTAATACACCAGGGGGTTGACTCAGCCTGTCATACTTCCGAGGTCAGCAAAATGAGTACCAGTGCACTGGTAAGGGGCATACTGCATCAGCGGCATCGCCATGTCCCAACCAATGATGCAACCAGCAGCCACAGGCTGCACTCGATAGAGAGAGAGTTATATCGGTAAGTACGTGTTTCTAGTTAGGGTCCAGTTCCTATGTCTAATGGGAATTAAATGTTCATGCGCTGCAGAGTATTTTGATAGTCAGGGTTTTCTTTTACATTTTTACATCACTTACAACTACAACAGCACCTTCGCTCCATAACGCTCGTGGTGGGCGGAGTCCAATGTGCCAGGCGGTGAGAATTCCATGCCAAATAAGGGCATGAGTCCCTGTTTTCCCAATGAGCGACGCGCGCGCAAAGCCGAGGCGTTCGGCCAATGGGAAGCCAGCGCGGGATACTGTTACTCTCCCTGTTTGAGGGGCGGTCCTTTTCAAGAGGGTGGCGATGCGACACACCCTCCACCCAATGAACGGAGGTCACAGAGAGCTGTGGCCTCTCCCAATAGAGGAGGGGGATAATTGTCGGCACGACTCTGCCGGGAGAGAGCTTTTTGGGGCCTGGCTTGTTTTCCTGTCTTTTTCTGCCTTCTGCCACGTCCATCCGTCTTTCAGAGAGTTGGTTTTGGTCTCCCGGGTCGCCTGGCCTTGCCTGCTGGCGCTCGCTGCCTCATCCGCGCTCGCGCTGGTTAGCATCTGCCCTTCACCCTCTGTCCCGGTTGCGGGTTCGAGTCCCGCCAGTCCAAGACATTGAAGACCACACGAGGTGGACAGGTCCAAGATAGCTCTGGTTTCCAGCTCATCTTCCCTTGAGCTGGAAACCTCGAATAAAGACCTCGAGGTCCATCTTCTTTTGGGGTATTTGTGTGTGAGTGTGTGTGTGTCCTTGGGCCCCATCTATAAGTAGAAACTGTTAAGTGCCTGTGTTCCTTGTACATTATTTGCCTTGCTTTAGTCGTGATAACTCTGCTCTTTGTGTGTTCTCTTCCCCCTATTGTTAATAAATACCCCTATTGTTAAATGTATCAGCTCGTTTATGTGTTTCTATCATTGGTTTGCCATGCTGCGAACGGGAACTAGGAGGCCTCATTGCTGCCGTAATCATGCAATCGGCCCAGCAGGAATCTGGTACTCTCCGCTCGGGGTACGGGTCGGATTCGGCTCGGTAACAGCCCGGATCGCGCAGATCCTGCCGAGGGTGAATTTCCCCAGTAGTTTAGACGACGTGGGTATTTAGGAAATTGAAATTGGCAATCGACCCTATCCCACGTGGTCAACCTATTGGCGATCTTCGGTCCGATAAGGGACCCGTCGGCTCCGGAGTTATCTGGGGTGACGACCTATAAATTCCAGGTGTTCGGTGGAGCCGACTCTACTGCTCCACCTCGCGGTCATGCTCGCCACCGAAACTCAGCCGCACAACAATATTACGTACAACTTACCTCTGACATGTCCCTAGTACAGTTGTTTAAGATAACCTACTCGAGCACACGATCCATACTATTCTTAACACATTCGAAGTATGGCCTCCCACTCCCCATCCACATAACGATACTCATGTAAAGGTTATATTTCAATGAGCAGTGCCATCATACTATGCATTCCGTGCCTCAAATTCCACAACAATCAGTGCATCAATCACTACCGCATTCCATGTCCTTCACAGCACATGACCATGCTACCCCCCCACCCCGCCCTTGTATCCAGAGCATTTCATCCCCCAATTCAACAGTATTCCGTTCATTTAACCCCATGGCATTCTGTGCCTCCATTTCCACAGCATTTCTTTCCCAAAATTTGACAAGACACTATTCCCCCAATTCAACGTCACACCGAACCCACAAATGCCACAACATTCAGTGCTTTCAGTTCGAGAGCATTCAGTGCTCCCAAATTCCACAACATTCGGTGGCCACCAATTCCACAGCAGTCAGTGCCCCCCTCCCCAATTCCACAGAATTCTGTCCCCCATTTCCACAGCACACTGATCCCACAAGTCAACATCAAATCGCATTCCCCCAAATGTCACAACATTCCATGCTGCCAATTTCACAGCATCCTGTGCCTCCAAATTCCACAGTATTCAGTGCCCCTATTTTCAGAGCATTCACTTCCTCCACCCCACCACAATTCCATCAAAATCAGTGCTCCCAATTCCACAGAATTCCATTCCCCCCCCCCCCAATTCCATTGAGTTTAGTGCACAATTCCACAGTATTCTATCCTCCCCCCCCACCCCCAATTCCACAGTATTATATCCTCCCCCCCCCAACCAACCCCCAATTCCACAGCATTCAGTGCCACCCATCCCCAATTCAATGGCATTCCGTGCCCCACAATTTCACAGCAATGGGCTAAACAATCAGTTTGAGAGAACGACAGTTTTGTGGAACAAAGTGCTTAATGTGATTCATCATGGCAAGGTGTAAATCATTTTAAGATCGAGTTAAAGAAGTCATGGATTGATCACTGTGCATTTCCATAGATTTGAAGAAAAGTCATCATAATAGTAACAATGCCTTTGATCTTTGGGTTATCGTTTTACAGATGTGATATAGGAAATGTTTTCATTCTACAGATCGTTGGCTCCACAAAAGCAAGGACAGTAATGGATAAAATATATTGGAATAACGAATAAAAACAATATATATATATATATATATATATATATATATATATATATATATATACATATATATATACATATATATATATATATATATATATATATATATATATATATATATATATATATATATATATATATTTAGTCAATATAAACCACTCGGTCTGACTCGGAGTTCTGGTTTAACATCAACACACACTTGTGAATTGTTCATAAAGATGGTTTCATGTATTTATTAATGAATTGATCGGCACAACCAGGAGTCAGTTAAAAGCCTCAAACAAAGTCAAGCTACATCGCATGAAAGTGTCAACATAATGCAACCAGTACCGTTTTACAACTTACCGCTGCAAAGCATGCGGGCTCTCTCTCCATCCTTGATGACCTTGTAACAAACAGCTCCTTTAAAAATGCTTGCTGCCCTCGAGCGCCCTGCCCTACACGTGACAATACCGTTGCAATATGCTCTGCGCAATAACCCAGCTCCCCAGCTATAAGCCGACTGTAACATCCCAGCCAGTAGGCAGCTGCCTGGACACTGTTGTCTTCCTGCTGAGCCCAGTGGCCCCTCCTGCTTATTCCACTGGAACATGAAAGGTCAGGAGCCACATTTGCTTCGAAAGGTTGGCACATCAAAGTGATGTGCTGCCGTCAGTGGTGGGCATCGACAGATGCTGAGCGCCGTGCCAAGTCACACGCACCGGGCGGCACGGCACACACGGGCAACACTGGATATGTGCCGACACGGTCACACGCTTGCTAGCTGCTTGCCTTTTCTCACATGTACACACTCAAGCGCAAATGCAACGGACAATGTGTCAGGATAATCGGCGCTTATTCATCCACCGCATTGACTATTTGGCAATAAAAAAAAGAGAAACTGACAGCAGCGCATTGTTTGAGCTGACAGCTCGGTAATAAAACATGAACGAATACCAAACAGGAAACCCGGGTTGGAAAACATACGTGGCAACACACACGCACGCACACACAACTAACTACACCCTAGCCGTTTGGAATGTATTGCCATTGGATTCTGAAAGTGATAATCTATCATCTTACAGGCAATATGAACAAAAATGTTATATTGACCATGCAGATACGAAAATTGATATCGATTTTACATTTATTGGAGTTGACCTTTTAATCAAATTTGTTTATCATTTTATATCTCGACAAAGAATGAAGATCAAATGAAAGGGATCCTCTCAATTTCTCTTCGGGGATTGTCGTCACCCACTCGAGAAAAGAAAAATCACAATTTTAACCTGAGAAGTAGAACGGGGTCCACATTGAAGGCCAAATCAAGTTAATTGCATGAGAATAAACTTTCAAGGTGAAAACACCTTTTATATCCCTGGCTGTTCTGAATAAATGTTTGAAGCTGATACTCATATTTGTTCAATGGGAATTGAATGGGATTTTAAATGGCAACCTGAACTTCTGGATCCCACTTCATCAAAAGTCGAACCACGTGGTGATGTCCACCTTTAATTCTCAGCGATAAATCTCCACAATAAATCCAAGCAGTGATCCAAACACTGCTGCATGGTTTTCAGCACCATCAATGTAACTCTCCAGCTGGGGTTTTCAAGCTCAAACTCTTCAGCTGTGGCTTTCCCTGGCCACTGCTATAGGGGCTCCTCTGTTCCAGTTGTTGAAGAAAAGACGATAGAGTTCAGCGAACACATTACCCCGTGCTGTCTTGAGAAGCAAGGACACGGTGTACGAACGGTGGGGTGTACGAACGACAGGTTTGATTGGTCGAGATGATCTAAAATGCCGCAATATTTTGTCCAAGAACTACTAAACGGAAGGGTTTTGAAAGTGCTAAAAAAAGGCGATTTGTGTTCTACTATGTTCAAGTATATAATTAAATTGACATGAAATAAAGATTTTAAAGGGTGAAGAAAAAAAAGAAATTCTGGAAGTTTACCGCAGTTGATACAGTGTCTTACACACCACCTTATTTAACACATTGCATGAGTTATTCAAGCCTGTGTTTTGTGTCCTTTATGATGTCCTTAAAACAGTAAGTTTACTGTTTGGAATGATTTTCAATTTTGTTTGACTGCCAGATAGACAGAAAAAACTTTAAAAATTAATCTCACTCCTCTCCGTGCATACGTGATCACGACAAATTCAAACCCAAGGCACCACGAAGGTTCGTTTTCCGATTCATGTTCCAATTTGAGTTCAAAAATATGACATTCATTTGAAATTAAGTTGTTCCTTGATCATAAGCTGACATTTGTAGACAGAAGGACAAACAGACAGAAAGAAGTGAACCAAACCGACTTTTTGCTTCACGTGCAAGAAGTAAAAACGTTTGATTTTGCAAATTGCTTCGATGACTGAATCAAGAAAGTGAACCAAAAATTTGACAGTTATCTGTCGATAACAAAATCTCTTCTGCAAGGAAGGCAGTGTAATTTTCCTTCACCTTGCTCCGAACAGATTCCCGACCAATAGCTATGTGAAGAAACATCGGTTCAGTAGCTGGAGAGTTTGATCTTGTTATCGTCTCAAACACATCGTCTAACTAGTACACTGATGTCAATCAAACCAGTAACATACCAATTGCTGCATTTCACCCAGGTCTGGTATCACTCTGCTGTCTTCATCGGGTTTCACCTCGTTCTGCACGCTGGAGTCCATTTCATGACTCACACTGCCGTGGTCCCCCTCTTTTGATACGTTTAACGCCGTGTCTTCCTGCAGAGGTAGCTGTGAGGAGTTAGGCTGATGAGAGATACAAGCGCTGCCGTACCGATTCGAGTTGTTGAGGTTTTGTGTCTTCAGGAAACGAAGCAAAGGCAATGTCCTGATCTTTCTTGTATGTTTTGATCTGCTCTGTCCCCATGCCTTCGCTGCAGAACACAAACATGACCGGTAAAGGCAAATAGCGTTAATAAAACTCTCTAATTAGAATCCAAAATTGACTACTTGACAATTAAAGCACTACATGCAACCTCTGCAGGTAGATGTCACTGATGATCAATGTTACTGCGGTTAAAAAGCACAATATCTCACACAGTGTAAAGGGTATGTCACAAGAATAATCAACAGCAGAACAGTTCTGTAATAATAACACATCCTGCAGATTATTCCAAAGGACTTTACTATGGGCCTCCTCTTCAGTCAGTAGAGTTCAAGTTTTCCGTCGCACAATGTCTAACATCTAGGGGATGACGAGAAGGTATGGTAAAGGTTCTCTCCACCTTACAGGATGAAGATCTAAGCCGCAATGTTTAGGTCCTCACCGTGACCCTTGGCACAGATGGCCTGTACCTTGAAGAACTGAGATTGTAGCATGTGAGCATGGTAGAGAAGCTCTCAGTTGCTTCCTTCTCAACATGAAGACTCTACCATTGCAGCATTCATTCATAACCTAATGTGTATGCCCTTCCAAAGATCTAATATGGTCTTATTCTTCAGCCTTTGATATATTGATCCAACCTCACGTATAACCTATATCACGAGAGGTGCTGCCATGCTACGTCTCTCATTTTTAATACCACTTGGAGTTTTCAACTGCAAGTCTCAACCAGGACACCTAACATCGGCTTGATTTTATCATACAAACATCCTCCCAGCCAGACATCCCCCCCCCCCACTCAGTTTCTCTTTGCTTCTTATGAGCAATCCAGTTCACTACCCAACCAGGCACTCTACAAGTCCTCACCTTAGCTAATAGCCATCTATGTGGTGCCTTCTCAAATTCCTTCTGAAATTCCAGATATATTTCATCCACTGCACTTCCCTATTACACCCCATCAATAATTGCTACACAAAGCTCTAATAAAGTTGACAACTTGACTTCCTTTTAATAGACTCAAGCTTTCTGCTCTGCATCTCCATGCATTCGTTCCTCTTTTTTCCTGCCTGTGGAATCAACTTCCACATTCTCTTCAATCTCATTCTTCCCTCCAGGTGTTCAAGACAGCTGTTCATCAACATCTCAAATCATCTCTCATCTAAAACCATGATCTTTTCTACCCCCAATCAACTCCCCACCCCTCCCTAAACCCTCCTCCTTCCAAATTTCCAGTCTTTCCTTCTTCAGAGTTTTCTTCTGTATCCATCTTGTCCACATCATGTGTCCTCCCTTACCCCTCATTCTTCCCCCAAATCCCTAATTTCTCCAAGTCTTCCTCGATATTGTCTCGAAACCCTGCTGTTGGAGTTTCCCACCTCTCCTTCGACTTTTCCTTTGTTCTCTTACGTAATAATCCATTCTATGTTCCAGTTCCTCCACGAGCATCCCCTTTGTATACAAAAAATAATCAAAAAGGACCATTAGAACACGCGTCCTAAATAATGCCTCAAAAATATTTGTATCCTCGATAAATTATAAGGTCTTCTTATTCTTCGTTCATATGCAGCACAACGCTGAGGGCATGGCTGTGATGCAATGGCTCTCTGTGCTGCTTTGGGCAGGAATTTGGAACTTGGCCAGGGTCTCAGCGATAGTTCGCTGACTCTTCTCAAAGGACACTGTGGGATCTTTAACGTCCACCAACGAATGCTGACAGACAAGAATCCCATTTAATGTCCATCTGAGGGACGGCACACGCATTGACGAATCACCCTGACCGTGAAACCCCGGATGACAGATTCTCGCTGGATTGGGGTTCAAAACCGAGGCTAGAAAGCTTATCGGCAAGTGTGCATACCTCTAGGCCATCCTGTCAGCCCAATTATAAGGTGGAACACCAAAACCAATGGATGGTGTCTATTTGATAGAAAACGAGGACAGAAAGCCAAATGTTCTGGTTAGGCTCGATATAAAATCATGACTTTTTTGATGATGCATTATATCAGTAGCAAATGATGAGTTTGAACGAAAATGACAAAGTACCATGCAAACACCAAATACTGGTTTAAAGATATTGATCGATTACAAATGGTGTGATGGGAATAAATCACTGGCTTAATGGACTGCCACATACATACTAGTCATCCACAAGATCCAGCTGTTGCTCACCTCGTACTACTGCACGCTGACCTCGTAGTAGAAAGCAATCAAAGTCCAGTGGGAGTGGAGTGGAGGAACCATCAAGGAAAACCTCCAGCTGTTCCATGTTCAGATGTTTCCGACACAACACCTGATTCAGAGCGTCCCTGAATGAATGTCAGAACGTGAAATTGGTGAGAAGGTCGGAGATAATTGGTAACCAAATAAAGCTCTTACAAAAAAAGAGGAACAGCATTCACCTTTACCCAATGGTATCAACAAAATGAAATTTCCCTATAGCATACAATTTGCTTTATAGTTCCTGGTCAGGAGGAACACTTTGGCCTTATCTACCGACCGCATTTTCCGAACAGGAAGGCCTTCACTACAGTACATGATTGACACTTGAGAAAATGTTCAGGTCGAGATTTCCTGCGACATTTTCCGAAAAGACAAATGCAGTCATGCCAAGTTTTGGAACGTGGATTCCAGGGAGTGAATAACGCATGGAGGAATTGGGAGTGTTACAATGTGAATCTTACAATGGCAAGACCTTTATCATGGTCAACCACTGTATTCATTGTAATGACCCAAAACAGGTATGTCCTGTAGGTCCAACATCAACTTACCGATTAACTGTAAGTTATATGATGCTATCTACAGACTTATATGGACCGAATGATGGAATTTCCACCCCTGCCCCACGCTCAGTGTGACCACTCCTCATTTTTCATAAATGCCAAGGTGAGCCAATGAAAAAAAGCCAAGAATTCACAATGTTTCAGAAAAGCGATGATAATAGAAAACATATACGCCAAGAAAACCTAGAGAAAACCAAGACGCCAAGGTGAACAACGAATAGCCAAGATCTTGTGAAAAAAGCCAAGGAGTGGTCACACTGCCCCTGCTGTGTTATATCAACACAGCTTCCCTTCCGCAGAAGCTCGGTGGCTGTGGGTAAAGCCTTCAACGGTACTTTCACTCCCTGTCCTGGGTCCGGTTCATTTGGCTGCTCAGCAGACGTCTCTACACCTGCAACTGAGTGTTGACCTGTCCAGGTTTAATTGTAGCCACCGAGTGTCCACAACTTGTCAAGAGCACCGTGACACTCAGTCAGGAGCACAGTCTCAACCACCCCCAAACCCCCTTATTAATTCTCTCTCAATCTCTTTCCTTTTTTTTCTCCTTTTCTCAATTCACCACATCCCTTGTATACATAAGTGTGTCCTTCATGTGTCACCTGTCAAAAATTTCCTGACAAGGTATGTGGGCGATTCATGGAATCAGACACCAGTCGAGACATTTTTCCTTGGGAGCTCGTGGTTTGCGTTTGAAGTATCCACTTATCGAGCATGTTGTCACTTACCAACTGCTGACAACATGTAGCGACAAGTGACGCGTCAAAACAGCAAAATCACAACCTTGAATCTCCCAAATGACAACCACGGTTCCAAGACAAGTCTCGGTCCATGACTCTGCGAGTAGTGCAAAGCCAGCAAAGCCGTCCTCACCGGATATGCTTGTGACTCGCAACAGGAATGACCTCTGCGGTACGGTACCCGTCCACGTCGATTTGTAGAGTGAACCAATCTCTCTCTGGAACCTAAAGGGCAATAAGCACACCTGCGGATTTCAGAAACACTACTGTAAGGACATGCCTGCACATAACATGACGAGCAGACTTTGAGTTCCAATGGAGGTACTTACGTGTTACAATAACAAAATTGCTATTTCACAACAACCGATAGATCATTTTTATACAACGGTGATACGCTTCCACAATCAGGAATGGCTCGTTGTGCAGTACATCGATTTTCATAAAATAATTACCACTCCCTTAAGGGGAGGGGGTGGGGCAAAAAAAATCGATGATTTCTCATGATATCTGATATAAATCTGATGACAATCTCCATCAAACTTCAGGCGACATTATTTACAAAGACTTTTCTTTTACTTGTCATTCAGCAAACATCCAAGATGGATTAGCAAACATGATGATGGGAAAGGAAGTATACAATCAGCCGACGACTCCCCGGGCTGATACATGCACCGTGCGCATAGCTACAGGTATACCTGCGTGCTGTTGTGGCAATAAGGTTACAAACAGGAGAGGCAGAGAGATGAGAACCTCACATGGGTAAAGTGGCGTCGAACTCCCTTTACCTTCATTTCTTCCATCTTCTCGCTGGGAGGACAAAAAGAAAACCCTCCATCAAGAAGCGCAACTTCACTTTGCGGTGATTCTTTTTCTTGATTCTTCCTTGTAAAACCTTAACTGGAAACCCACTTCCTGCTGGCATCCAAACACCTTTTGCATTGTTGCCCCTCCTCCCAACTCTATCTCACTCTCCTTCTGCTGTTTCTGGTCTGTTCATGGAATTCCCATAATTATAATCCATGTTCCACCTCAAACCGCAGAAATTCATCTCCACTCCCCTTTTAGAAACCCACACGCCTATTCTTCAGGTAACAACCGATATTTACACATTTATACTCCGAAACCTTTTATTTCGTCTGAACTATTGCAACAGAAGTTCTACTTAGTTTCCTGGTCTGAGTGATAATTGCTTCATGAGTAATTGCAGGGTTCTGCAACTTTGAATCTCAACTATGATTGACGATTTGTATATTCCAGTATCATGGCTACTGCAGCTTACACGCTTGGTGTTGGCTTAACGGTTAAGGTGCTTTGCTTAAGATCCTTGGGTCTTGAGTTCAAGCCCCTGTTGGGCTATTGAATTAACACCAGGAAGGGTTGACTCAGCCTGTCACCCTTCAGAGGTTGGCAGAATGAGTACTAGCTTATTGGAAAATAGGGGCATTGCATCGGTGGCACAGATGTGCCACCACAAATGATGCAGCCAAGTGGCCATTGTGGCTGCATACGAGTAAATAGATGACTACTACAGTACCGCTTGGTGGCCCAGCGAGACGATTGACCCTCTAAGCCGTCTATCCTGACCCAGCTATAAACTGTCATCCCAGGATTTCACAGACACAGGGTGATTCATCAATGTGTACCATCCTGTTTGTTGGCTGGTGGACGTTACAGGTGTCCTTCGTGAAAAGTAGGCGAGCTATCGCCGGCATCCTGAACAAATTCCAAATTCTTGCCCTAACTTGAGTTGAACGTCAGGCCTGGCCAGCCGGTTCGTGAAAGACTTGGGCCAAAACTTCCCCGTGGGAAAAAAAAAATTGTGCCCGTTAAAGAAGAAGATGTTTACTACTTTTTTTTTTAAAATCGGTTTACTCTTTCGGGTGCCGCTAATAACTCGCTTACTCTTCGCGAAAGACACTTGGGACCTTTCACGTCCACACAGCTAATGCCAGCAGACGGGACACTCGGCTTAATGTCCATCCGAGGAAGGGAGGGAAAAAGATATCACGTTTTGTTTAACTTTCCTTAATTAGCCTCGTGTCGTCTGTCAGTCACTTACTTGTCCGATGCTGTGGAGTTCGGGTTCGACGAGGCATTGCTGGACATAACTTTTGTGGCGGACAGCACTCAAAATTACCGTCGATCTGATGACGTCACAGGTTCTCAGCCTCTGCCACGGCTGAAAGCGCGATGTGATGACGTCACAGCCTCATTGGCGCGCGGCTGAAAACACCCGAAAGGAGCAAACAAATCACTGACAGAAGTGTTCCCTCCAGACTTTGAACACGCATATTGCGAAATAAGAATACAGTACATTCCACTCTGTGGTAAACGCCTCAGGACAACGGTCAACTTCCCCGAGATTACCGTCTCCATGACAGTCCGATTGAAATCGAGGCGAAAATGCTTCAAAATGTTGTTTATTTTCTTCAAAAAAAAATAATCATAACATCGTGACTAGAAACCAACACACTAAACGCGACGACGCTTATACAACACCCACTGTGATTATGGCGGGAAAGTGTGAAGTTTGAGGAGATTGGGCTTCAAAATTGATCATAAAGAAAAAAACAAGTTATATAGGAATTTTTTTTTTTTTAATATAAAGCTTAAATAAAGGACGTAACGTGTATAATCCAATAAAACGTTTGATCCTTTTTCTTTTTTGAAACAGAATTTTCTTGGTAACTGTTGCTGAAGGGAAAAGCGGATCCAGTGAGTCTGTCACCGCGGACCTGAGGAGAATGTCGATGTCCACCGCCATTACGACCGGGTGGGAACAATCGGTCCAGTCCCACCCGGGGGGTCATCTACTTCGCCTGCTTTATCTCCGTGATTTCTCCTACTCTGGTGAGGCGACCTTTTATGACGTTTTTCTTCTGCCAACATGCCTGAGCCTCCTCTTGAGTGCCAATTCCACCTCGGTCTCGCTTTTCTCACAGAAATTAAAATATTATGACTCAGCATTTGGTTGTTGTTTTGTTTCGGAAACGGTGAATTCATTAATACTGTTCTTACTTCTCTGTCTGTCTGTATTCAAGTTGTCCTATTGGCCGAAGTCAGCAACCATCACTCTTCTCCACAGGGGTGTAAAAACAGATCCTCTCAACTACACACCGGAAAGATGACTCACAATTGCCTTGAGTCATAGAATCCATTGTTGCTGCTCACGTCAATCCCTTTATGTGTCGAAGCCTCATGGAGGAACTTGCACAGACTTCACGTGTCGGACCACATGGCACTCGGGAGAGCACATACCGCAGCCGGGTTGAACGGTTTACGGTTTGGATCTCACTGATAGGCCGGATCTGGATTCAGACCTCCATCAAAATCGAGTGGGAATGTTCTTGTCATCCACCCAACTCATTCACCAAGTTTTGTCGTAATCCGTCCACAACTTTTTGAGATGTGCTGCATATCGTTTTTTTTTTTTGGCCGCCTCATTGTAAGCCAGACATCAATAGACGTTTGGGTCGGGCTTGGGGAGTCATGGATTCACTGGATTTATGCAGTACCTATGTACCTATAGAGTACTTATGCAGGACGAAAGTCCGAGTCTTTAAGTCCTTGGTGCTTCCAAGTCTTGCTCTACGGCTGTGAGACTTGGACTCTGACCTGGGATCTGACACAGAGACTTAACTCCTTAAGTACCAGGTCTCTTTGGATAATCATTGGCTATCGCTGGTCAGACTTTGTGTCCAACGAGCGGTTGCCGAGAGAGACTCAAACGAGATTTGTTGCCTGTATAGTCCGTGAGCATCAACTGCGGCTGTATGGACATGTGGCTCGATTTCCTGACCCTGATCCTGGTCACCAGATTCTCTCAACAAGGGAGCCTCGTGAGTGGAAGAGGCCAACGGGCCGACCACTTGCCTCGTGGTTGCAGCAGGTTGATCAGCATCTCAAGGAGATGGGGATGGGCCAGGCATCTGTCTGGGGGATTGTCAGATGAAGGCCCCTGGAGTACCGATGGATAGTGGACGCAGCGACGCGCTGCTCCAGCTCATGCTCCCATACCCGACCTGATTGTTTTTAGCCCTGTCTCTCAATGATGATGAAGAATCACTTTTAAAATTTTCAATTCACGGATTCGGATCTTCACCAAAATCGAATGAATTAGTCCTTATCACGCACCGAACCTGTTCACCAAATTTCGGTCGGATCTGTCCACAAATTTAAGATATCCTGCTCACAGACAAGCAAATAGATAGGGGGTGAAAACGTAACATCCGTCCACCTTCGGCGATGCAGGTAACAAGGAGACATCAATATGCAATGAAACAAACACACAGTTATGGGATTAAACCTGGGATCATGGCATCATGAAATACATGTACTAAGAAAGAAAATGCCAGACTATCTCTAATTGCAACCACAACCATTTCACATAGACGTTGATATTTGTATAAACACATTGGCAACTATCTGTTTATTACGCATGCAAAATGATGGAATTTTTGACACCATCTCACCTCCTTGTCAAAGGAATCTCCTCCGCTTCCAATCCCCACTACCTTGCTCTCTCATATCATCTTCAAAATTTATTTCCATAATTATGTCAAGGTAATGGCTTGATTTGACCTTGTCATTTCATGTCACACGTCTATAGCGGTTTTGATCTCTCTCAGATGTGGACATCCTCTTCCATTAAAGATTTGAGAATATGTATACGTGTGTAATTTGAAACATTTTCCTTATTATCCCAAACTATGAAAAAGGAAGAGAGGAAAAAAAATAGAAGATCAAAGTTTGCCCCCAGCAACATTCTGAAAGGCTGACGAGAGAAACATAGGAATTCGTAATCTGGACCAACCATATCAGGTAGAGTGGCAGAAGGAATGGTATTTATAAAATGAGGTAGTTCATGATTTGGCATCGAATGAACATTAAATTCCAGCTCACCCTACAGTAAGTTGTACACACACGCACACGCACATGCACACACACACACACACACACACACACACACACACACACACACACACACACACACACACACACACACACACACACACACACACACACACACACACCTGGCTTAAGAAATAGACAAATGCATCAAATTCCAAAAACAAAAATGCAACAGCAACGTGCAGACACACCACCGTGGAGATTACAGGTAACCAGCAGATGTCTAACAATAAGCAGCATATTGTGACATCAGAGGAAATGAGAGCGAATGGAAACTCACTTCGTTAAAATGAAGAATTTGTGAAGGTTGCCGGGGAAAAAAGAATCAAATGCCATTCATTGCTGCAACAATGGTGAAATTAGGTCGGGTTATAGATTGGCGTTGCAATTCTTATTCCTCCGCTCGACGAAGTCACTAGAGGCATTATGTTTTCAGGTTGTCTGTCCGTCTGCCCATCATGGGTTTTCATGACCGCGAGAACTTAAGAAAGGCTGAAGGGATCCAAGTCAAACTTGGTACAAGTATGTGTAATGATGTAACAGTGTGGGTGGAGGCATATTGGTCAACATCATGATGTCAAAGAGTGCTATTTTAATTATAGTCTTTGTACTTGTTAATTGGGCCTTTCCACTGGAGGCTGGGCAGGTTGAGATATGTACTACTGGGTGGGGGTATGCTTACACATTGCAAGCAATAACGAACTGTGTTTCCCCATTGTCTCGGGTCACTCACCTTCATTTATTGTTACCCTCGCAGAAGGAGAGGGTATTGCATTTGGGTCTTGTGTGTTTGTTTGTTTGTCTGCACAGAACTTTTGTGTTTTTTCTCCACAACCGCTTGTCAGATTGAGACCAAATTTTCACCATCTGTGCGACTACTCGTGAAGAATGCTTTCATCATAATTATGACGTCATTGGTCATGTGGTGTGGCAGCCATGTTGGAAAAACGAGGGAAAAAATGGAACTCTATCTCAAAAACCGCACAAAGGAAAAAATTAAAACTTGGCACACGGCAAGTACTCGTCATGGGGAATAAGTGTGATTTTTCTATGATGCCATAGGTGCCATTGTTATGATGTCATAATTGCAAATGTAGAACGTTACGTCCGATCAGTATGAAAATTTTTGAAGGTCATCAAGGGATAAAATGGTCCACAGAAAAAAAATTGATGACATCATCGATGACGTGATTCAGCAGCCATATTGTTTATTAAAAAAACATTCAAAAATCTTCTCTGAAGTGGCTGAACAGATTGAGGCGAAACTTTACATGTTGTGGGCCGGGGTTCGATGCTGATAAACGACCACTAGGTGGAGCAGTAGAGCCGTCTCCCACCGAACACCCGGAATTTATGTCGTGACCCTCGGATAACTCCAAAGGTCACGGCCCCTTAGCGGACCGTGGACACCAATATTTTGACCGCGTGGCATAGGGTTAATTGTCTCGATCTCCAATATACCTAAATAACCACGTAGTCTAGCTACCGGGGAAACCCCACCCTCGGCCGACTTTGTCCGAACCGAGTCGCTGTTACCGACTCTGATCTGGCGTAACCGAGCGGAAGTTAGCAAAGTTGCGCCGGACCAAATGAACAATTTATGGCACAGACGGCCTCACTAATTCTCAATACGCACCGTGCTGGGTCAATGGGAGAAAGCACAGAAAACGAGCTGGTACATTTAACAGGGGTTTATTACAAACAATAATCGGGGAGGGGCCTTTGGGAGTATCAAAGAGCAGAGTTATCTTAATAAAAGAAATGCAGGCAATTTACAATGAGCGAAAAGCACTTAACAGTTCTACTTAAAAGGCTAGCACCACACACACACACACACACACACACACACACACACACACACACACACACACACACACACACCCAAAAGAAAATGGACCCCGTGGGTCTTTATTCGGTAGAGCCTGGCCGGGGTACCTTCCCGCCTCATGCGGTCGCACCGACTCCAAACCACCACGGTGGGAGTCCAACCCACAACCCGAAGTCCACAGCCCACGATCCTGGCTGCTTGGTCACCAGACCTGTCCTCCAATGAACTGCAGACCGCTCGAACCATGACCACCACTGGCACAGACCGCTCGAACCACGATCACCACTCTCTGCAGTCCTCTCGTCTTTTTTCACCAACAACACCTCAGAGGGTCTCTTGAGGTCTAAGCGATTTCTTCTTTCGCCACTCGCCTGCCGATTGGACGGTGTGTCTCGGGGGGGGGGGTGTGTCGAGGCGTCTCGGAGACCTGCCCCCCCCCGAAGAGGCTCCGTCGTAGCTTTCGGCACGCTGGCCTCCCATTGGCTGGGGCGCACGTGCGATGCTCGCCCTTGGCTCATTGGGCAGAGGGAACACTCCATGCCCTTTTTTGGAGCGGGGCTCCGATCTGAGGCGATGGAAGCCCCGCTCACGTCTGTGCTTGGCACGCATGCGTGTGAGGAAGGCCGATGGTGACAGGAGCGAAGGAGGGATGTTGTTGTAGTTGATGGAATCCAAGTTAAAAACCTAACAAAAACCTAACAAAAAAAACCAAGTGAAAACCCAAACAAAAAAAATAACTCGTAGCGCACACACGAAATTCCCATTAGACAGAAGGAGGGATTCTAACTATAAACACACACTTATCGAAATAACTAAGCTTAGGGACTGCTGTCTATTTGTGTGCAAATGGCTGCCAGATTCATAACAATATATATATATATATATATATATATATATATATATATATATATATATATATATATATATATATATATATATATGTATATAAAGTTACTGCTGTGGAAATTCGCATAACACCATAAAGGTTCCTTAGATCAGTTATCCTGGTAAGTGCGTGTTCAGATAGGTTTCCCCACCGTTGTTTAGAGGAGATTCTTCGTGTTCACCGGGCTGCGACCCTTTGAGATAGTGTTTTTCTTTCTCTATCGTTATTTTGGACCGACAGAGCACGCTACCACCCCTTCCGCGTCGAAAACCGTCCGAGAACGTCAAACAAAGGCGCCAAGGAAAGAACTGCGATGACGCGTGGGTTTTACCGCCTTTTTCTCCAAGGCTGGTGTGACGAGAAGGGCGAGGCGGCTCGCTCACGATTGGTGGATACGAGGAGTGAGGCAGTCGGAGTTGAGAAACGCCCTTTTCGAGAAGCTTCTCGAAGGAAGGTGGAGCCGAGAACAGGGCGGAGCGACGGGCGGAGCCCCGCGCTATAAGGGGCGGACCGCACGCGAGGCTGGCCCCCTCTTCTTGGTTCATGCTCGCCCCTGTCTCACAGTGGTCCAGTTCTTCTTCTTCTTCTTCCTCGCTTGGTTCCTGCGCTCGTGTTTCTGTGAGCGGCCTGTTGGTGGGAGACGCGGACGGAAGGTGCAGCAGTGCCGGCTGTGTGGTGGACCTGCGCGTCCGGACGAGGAGCGCCGGAGAGAGCTTGCCGTCCACGTAGGAGGCCCGGAACCAGGCGCGACCACGCTGACTGTCGTGGGAGCGGGACGTCGCGACTCGCCGACCACGGAGGGGGGCAGGTAACCTGTCACGGTCTCGCAGGACCCGTTCGGTCTTCCAGGTCCCGCGTTATAAAGGTCCGCGGACCATCTCTGCCACCCTTGTCTTTGGGGGTGGCCATTTCTTGCTTTTGAACGAATGTTAGTGGCGCCATGTCCTGGAAGTAGACCTGCCTAAGTGACTGTGCATGTACATTATTGCTCGTACTCTGTGGTATTGCATTTGTTTCTTGCTTGTAAATACGTGCATGATTCCTTGCTTGTGTTGTGTGTAAGTAATAAATGTCTTTGCTTGTGAAATGTATCCCGTTTGTTGCGTCCTCATTCCCCCATTGGAAATGCCATCTTGCATCGTGGAATAATTAGTTGGGTTTTAAACACCCGGTAATGAGAATCGGATCCGTCGAGGTCGGCTATAATACCCGCTCGGTTATCGCTGTAGAATGGAACGAACCGCTTAAGCGGTTCGTGTCCCAAGCCGACCTGCGGAGAGGTACGGCCCCTCGATAGGTTACCCGCGCGAGTACTTAGGTATTTCGATATTCGGCAAGTGACCCTATTTCGCGCGGGTAGAATGCGGACTGGGCTGTGGTGAGGTTAAACCCCCACCCATGACTGGTTCCTGGCGATAGTTCCTGGGTTCCTGGGTCACGACTGAATTGTCCGTCCGGTGGGCAACGCGGTTTCGATTAGAGGTACGCGGCCGATCGCACGCCGGCGGGCGCGAATTCGTAACACTGGTGTCAGCAAGCGGGAAACAAACTCGCCTGTCTCCAAACTAAATTAATGGGAATCGGTTCAGGGGTGTGTGGAGTGACCCTCAATTCCCACCAAACACGAGCTTTAAAAAAAAAAATTCCGAGAAACAAGATGGCTTTTCAAGGAGAACGGGAGCAGGGGTTATTAGGTATGCCTTTAGAAATGGTAGAATCCATGGTCATTGACGCCGTCGCCATGCGGTTTGGACCCGTATCAGAAAATTGTAATCAGTGGGGGAGCTCACCCTCATACACTGAGCAGGAATTTGACCGGTAAACAAACTCGGAGTCGCAAGATGGCGGCGTGGCCGCACTTCAGCGCGGCATGAGGCATGAGCGGGCCACTATTAATGGCGCTATGAACCGCGCGGCACGACGAAGGCGCTCCCGCCCACCGGCTCAAACCACGTGGGCATGGCAGGCGCGGCGGGGCGACGGCAGTACATTACAAACTGAGTTGGCCGATGCACGGGAACGAATTTGGGAGCTGAATGAGGAATTAGCCAGCACAATCGAGGAACTACATAAGGAAACGACACAAGTAGATTGTTTGCATGGGTTTGTGTTACAAAAGGCGAGCGAACTGAATGAAAGAAAAAAGGAGGAGCAAATTAGTAATTCTCGAGATAGGAAGAACTTGGAGGAAGAATGGAAAAAAAAGCTGGAAAGGGAAAAATGTGAACACGATTTGGAATTAAAACAACTAAAGGAAGAGGTAAGATCAGGCAAACAGATAAAAGAAAGCCTGGAACAGGAGATAAAAAGGAGAGAGGGGCATCTGGAGGAAAGGAAGGAAGAATGGTTGGAAAAGTCAAAACAGTTCGAAGAACTAAAGGGAAAAGTGAGGAAAGTAGAGTTGAGTATCCATGAGTGGGAAAAAGAGAAGAGCAAATTGAACGAAAGAATAGAGGAAGAACAAATTAGTAATTCCCAGGATAGAGAGAACTTGGAAGAGGAATGGAAAACAAAGTGGGAAGAGGAAAAACGGGAACACGATGTGGAATTGGAACAAATGAAGGAGGAGGTAGAAGAAGGCAATCGGGAAAGAGAAAGCCTGGAACAGGAGATAAAAAGAGGAAAGTATTGGGTCAAAATTGGCAGGGAATTCGGTGAGGGAATGGACGAATTGAGGAGGAAAGCAGTGGAAAGTGAGGTGGAAATGAGCAAGAGATTGGATGAAATGAGTGAGGAAGCATGAAAGTGAGAGAGGAATTATGGAAAAAAGCTTCTGAGTTACAGGAACACCAAAGCCAAGAGAAAGGATTACAAAACGAACTGAGGATGGTGACAGAAGAAAGAACGACAGCAGAGAATGAAACGTTGAGGAACCACACTGTACAGATCGAACAGCTGGAAGCGAAGACCAGATTAAAGAATGAGGAACAAGAAAGGGTAATGAAAGAAGTACGAATGAGACAGGAGAAGGAAATCAGCCAATTGAAGGAGACAACGAGATTAAAGAATGAGGAACAAGAAAGAGTAATGAAAGAAGAACGAATGAGACAGGAGAAGGAAATCAGCCAATTGAAGGAGACAACGAGATTGCAGAATGAGGAACAAGAAAGACAGTGGAATGGAAAACACAAAGAACAAGGAATGAAGCAGGCAGGAGAAATCAGTCGATTGAAGGAAACAACGAGATTGGAGAAGGAAGAACGAGAAGAACAGTGGAATAGAAAAAAAAAGAGTATGAATTTGAGGTTGAACAACAAAAGGAAAAGGCAAGGATGGAGTACGAAGAGATAGTGAAAGAGCAACGACTGAAACAGGAAAAAGAAATCAACCAATTGAAGGAAACTATTAGATTGAAGAATGAGGGACAGGGGGTGAAAGAAATTAAAAAAGAAAGAAAAGAACAACTAAAACAGAAAGCAAGTTTGAGGTACGTGGAGATTGTGAAAGAACAAGGAATGAAACAAAAAGAAGGACAAGAACGACTTAAGGAGAAAGAAAGGTTGATGTACGCAGAGATAATGAAAGAACAACGAACGAAACAGCAAAAGGAGCTCTGCCAATTGAAGGAAACCTTGAGATTGAACCATGAGGAGCATGAGAGACGGTGGGGTAGAAAACAAAAACAATATGAGTTTGAAATGAATCAACTCAAGGAGAGAGCAAAATTTGAGTCCACAGAGATGGAAAAGCTCCGGAAAGATAACGAACAGCTAGTGGGGCTCAGAGAGGAAGAACGACTCAAATGGGAAGGAAAAATGGAGCCAGGAAGAAATGCAAATAGTCACGGAAACAGAGACACGGGAGATAGAGGGTAGATTAAAAGGACCGAAGGACGAACACACACACACACACACACACACACACACACACACACACACACACACACACACACACACACACACACACACACACACACACACACACACACACACACACACACACACACACACACACACACACACACACACACACACACACACACACACGGGGCGAGGCTTAATGGGGGTGAGCTGGCAGAACGTGTTGTGACCCGGTGCAAGCAGCTGGATAGCCTCCATCGGGAACGGAGGGAAACGCTATTCTCCCTTGAAGCTGATTGCGACCAGGTGAATTCAGTCGTGTCAAGCGAGTTGGAGGGAGCGAGTGCTGTGAACGGGTGCACGAGGAGCTTGGGGGGTATGGAGGCCCCGGGAACCCTTGTGGTGACATGATTCCCCAGCGTGAGTGTCCCGGTGTGCGTGGTTGCGAGTGAGCCGAAATGCGTGCCTTCCAGCGCACCGTGTGTGACAGAGACACCGTGTGTGGGGGAGACAGCGTGTGTGAGTGTAAGGGTCTGTGTGAGTGAAGCACAGTGTGTGAGAGAGACAGCGTGTGTGAGGTCGCTGTATGTGAGGGAGATGACGGTGGGCATGCGCGAGCACGCAGCCGCGTCTCCGAGAGCGAGTGTAATGGTGAGGTGTGTGAGTCTCGTGACGTGCAGGAGTTTGAGTGCGTGGATTGAATGGAGACTACGACGGCGACAGAGGGACAAGGGCCGGGTAGCGGCCGTAGCTGTATTGAGTACCGTGCCGGGTTGGCACGGCAGCAAGCGCGAGGTTCGTACCGTGCTGCGCACGAGGCCGCAGCATGCTCGGCTGCGCGAGTGAAACTCGGTCCGGAAACGCCAGCGGTGGATGTTCGCCGATCCCGCGGACGGACAAAAGCTCGGCTGGATATGGATTCGGGCCGGATGGGTTCTCCACGCGAGCGTGTGTGTGAAGCTCTGACGGCGGAGCACATGTGTTCGTGTGGGGAACCCCTCAAAACGCGAGGCTTGTTTTTTTAATGCGCAGGGTGACGTCATGGCTGCACGTAGGGTTGGAATCCGGCAGGAGGGGTATCCCTGCCCGATGGTACCGTCCAAGGAGGGACGAGGTGCACGAACAGCTGCCATGACGTCACGGGAGTAAAAGAGCACAGGTTGCGAGTTGCCGCGCTGGTGTGCGCATTTATTTAAAAAAAAAAAAAGCAAGCCTCTCTTCGGGTGAACAGGATTCCCGGGCATAGGGTGGACGGACCCCCCTGCTTGGGCACAGGATACCACTAGTTAGGGGGATGGGTTAGCTTAGCTCGACCGGCTCCATGGGGCAGGGATAAGTCCTCATGGGGCTCGTGGAATGGATTAGGTAGAGGGATCCAGTTGAGATTTAGAATGGGGAGAAATGGATTTATTTTGGATTTGGAGACAGTGACGACTTTGAGTGTGTAGAGGGGACGTAGCTTAGCTACGTAGTGTGAAAAGGAACGTGTTGTAGTGTAAGGGACGACGAGGGAGCACGAGGTAGATGAGGGGATTTAGTGAGCAGAATGGCAGTGATCAGCGATGGAATGTGTGAGAAGAGGAGTGAAAATGAAACTTGATGAGTGAGTGAGGCCATCGAGTATGTGTGTATGGAGCGAATATGGAATGCATGGTGCGATGACTGATTGGGGAGAGGAGTGATTCCCACCCAAGGGACCCCGGGGTCAGAATAATGTGAGTTAGTGGGTTAGTCAAATTTACAAAATGGAAGTCGTTTTGCTGTTGGTGGGAGTGTAGGCTCGAAACCCGTTTGGAGGGGTGCAGGAGCCCTGTTGATGGGCTGAGAGCATGGCTGCGAACGGTGAGTATCGCTGACTGGGTACCCCGGGCACTGGGCTAGTCAGCCTCGGTAGGCCAAGGGCCCATGGGGGGCCGGGATAGCGTAGTGGGCACGGGTGGCCCGCATAATGCGGGGCCCGTGGCGCCAAATGCCACGGAGGCAGTGTACTGGGCACAGGCGACCCTCAGAAAGGGACCCGGGGCGCCAACACGCCACATGGGCATCGAGGGGGAGTCGCCAGAGAGGGCACTCCCCAGTTTTAGGGAGCTGGTAGGCTCGGAGGCAGTGCAGTGCCCGGGGGTAGCATTGTTGGAGAATCGGCAGAGGGTAGTTCCTGCCAAGGGAGCCACGCGTCCCAGCCACGAAACCGTGTGAGGGCACGGGAGGAAAAATAGAGGGCAAGGCCCAAAATTGTGAGGACACCAGCGCAGGCGACGGGAATCTTGGTTGTTAGAACCGATAGTTTAACCGAGAGGCGCTTGTTGAAAGCCCTGGGGTAGTATAAGGTTAATAATGGTTAGGGTAGATTAGGAAGTGTACCCCTCCACACCTTCCATCTCTTCGCTCTTGTTGTGGGCCGCTG
Organism: Eptatretus burgeri; assembly: GCF_056783735.1. Lineage (NCBI taxonomy): Eukaryota > Metazoa > Chordata > Myxini > Myxiniformes > Myxinidae > Eptatretus > Eptatretus burgeri. Next base: position 91,735,800 of record NC_140970.1, read on the forward strand.
GACCCACTTTGGGTAAAGATCGCTGAAATCTGAGGAGGCCATTCTGAGGCTTAGATTGGGCCTCGACACAGGACACTAGATTTCCCTTATTCCTCTCCAGGAAGGGAATGTATGGGGTTGGGAGTAGGCCAAGACAGGATAGGTTAGCCGAACAGAGACTGTAAAGGGGGTTAGGAGACGAGTTATAGTGCGAAGTACAAATTAAAAAAAAAAAAAAGTTGGGGCTAAATTGGTTTTTTGCAAATTAAGGGAGTGGGTATGAACAGAGAAAGGCAAAGGCGATAGGTTGGGAGGGAGACCGTAGGCGAGGTCCGAGCCCGCCTTCCGAGTGGCCAGGACCACCGCACTTCCTACACCAACCTCCATTTCAAGGCAAAGGCTGGCCAACTTCATCTGCTGGCTGTTTGCTACAAGGCCTGTGCCGGTTGTTCATCTGCTGGCTGTTGCTGCAAGGCCTGTGCCGGTCGGATCATGTGCCGGCTGTTTTGCTGCAAGGCCTGTGCTGGTCAGATCGTCTGCCGGCTGTTTCCCTCAAGGCCTGTGCCGGTCAGCTTCACCAACGGCCTTGTTTTGCCATGTCATGCCTCATCTGCCTGCCGTTGCCATGACCCCAATGCCTGGGGCCCTTGTTGTGCATTTGCCCCTGTCCATTACCATGTGTGCCAGGATCATCGCGCGTGCTGCAGGGACTGCCCTGTAGGCAGCCGCATCACGGGACCGAATTGGCGGCACGTGCAACGTTGTTTGCTGCGTCAGATCGTCACGCGCACTGCAGGGACTGCCCTGCAGGCAGCCGCATCACGGGACCGCATTGGCGGCCCGTGCACCGCTTGTGTTCACTGCGCTCACGGGGGAGGCCTAGGACTGCATGTGAGCAGCCGGCCACATTCTCTGCACTGCATTGTTCATGGGCCAGAGACTGCATGTGAGCAGCCTGGCTCCCTGCTTTTTCCCACAGAGTCCATCGATCCTGGGCCATGGTGTAGTATACGATTACAAGGTTAAGAAGAAGTTGTAATTGTAAATGAGTTGCTTGCCCCCTGCATGTATGTCTTAGCGCCGGCAATTTATTTAAGTCGTCTGTATGAGTGGGTTTGTTTAGTAAGTTACTCAGCCCGTAGGTTATTTATTTTTGGGACATGAATACCCTGAATGTCGCACTCAGGGATCCGAAGGTAAAACGTATTAGGGGAGAACTATACATGATGGCACACGAAAATTCGACGACTTGGGACGAGTCTGTAAAAATGGGAGGGGGTAGTGTTACGGCTGTGGAAATTCGCAGAACACCGTATTGGTTCCTTAGATCAGTTATCCCAGTAAGTGCGTGTTCAGATAGGTTTCCCCACTGTTGTTTAGAGGGAATTCTTAGTGTTCACCGAGCTGTGACCGTTTGAGATAGTGTTTTTCTTTCCCTATCGTTATTTTGAACCGACAGAGCACGCTACCACCCCTTCCGCGTTGAAAACCATCCGAGAACGTCAAACAAAGGCGCTAAGGAAAGAACTGCGATGACGCGTGGGTTTTACCGCCTTTTTTCTCCGAGGTTGGTGTGACGAGAAGGGTGAGGTGGCTCGCTCGCGATTGGTGGATACGAGGAGTGAGGCGGTCGGAGTTGAGAAACGCCCCTTTTTGAGAAGCTTCTCGAAGGAAGGTGGAGCCGAGAACGGGGCGGAGCCCCGCGCTATAAAGGGCGGACCGCACGCGAGGCTGGCCCCCTCTTCTTGGTTCATGCTCGCCCCTGTCTCACGGTGGTCCAGTTCTTCTTCTTCTTCCTCACTTGGTTCCTGCGCTCGTGGTCCTGTGAGCGGCCTGTTGGTGGGAGACGCGGACGGAAGGCGCAGCAGTGCCGGCTGTGTGGTGGACCTGCGCGTCCGGACGAGGAGCGCTGGAGAGAGCTTGCCGGCCACGTGGGAGGCCCAGAACCAGGCGCGACCACGCTGACGGTCATGGGAGCGGGACGTCGCGACTCGCCGACCACCGAGGGGGGCAGGTAACCTGCCACGGTCTCGCGGGACTCGTTCGGTCCTCCAGGTCCCTCGTTATAAAGGTCCGCGGACCCTGTCTGCCACCCTCGTCTTTGGGGGTGGCCATTTCTTGCTTTTGAACGAATGTTGGTGGTGCCGTGTCCTGTGAAGTAGACCTGCCTAAGTGACTGTGCATGTACATTATTGCTCGTAGTCAGTGGTATTGCTTTTGTTTCTTGCTTGTACATTGCATGATTGCCTTGCTTGTGGTGTGTGTGTAAATAATAAATATCCTTCCTTGTGAAATGTATCCCGTTCGTTGCGTCCTCTATTCCCCATTGAAAATGCCATCTTGCACCGCGGAATAATTAGTTGGGTTTTAAACACCCGGTAATAGTCTAAGCAATGAACGATTTAGGTTGGAGAAAAATGTTATCAAAACTTTCTCACCTGAAATGACTTCATTGGCGATACGTCTTATCAGAAAAAAAAACCCCACCTGAGTCCTCCCATGGGAAACCTCGTTTTGACCTCAAAACCAAGATGGCCGACATTGTACAGGTGCAAAACTTAAAATGGACCTAATTTCTGAAAGAAACACAAAGCAACACTTTTAAGGTGTCATTTTAACTAATTTGAGGACCCCCATTCGTTTAGTGATACTTACAAGATCGTAAGATATCAAGGTCATATGTCAAGGTCAACGTTAAACTTGACCGAAGCAACATTAAATTTGACCGAAATTGTATCAAGAGTTATGCCAAAATGATAGTTATTGATAAAATATATTGGTTGTTATTGCCACATATACCATTAAGATGCTCATTCATTTAGTAATAGATTTGAGGTGATTGGATATTTAGATCATGTGATAAATTCAAGGTCAAGGTCAAATTTGATCCTAATTTGACCCTGAATTTGATCAAAATGATGCAAATCGACTCAAAATAAAGTACATTGGATGTATCATTTTCAATGGACTCTTTCAAGATGTCCATTCACTTATTTAGGAGATTCGCATCAAGATCATAATCATAGCCAAATTTAACCAAATAAGTAAGAATCCAAACAGATTTTGTGACCTTGCAGTGACATTATTTTGAAACCTGTGTTAAGGCGTCTAATAACAAAGTTTACTATGCCTGATCACTGAAATGATATTGTACGAGTGATAATTTTTTAAAGTAAAATTGCAATGTCAATCCATTGTATTATTATTGAGATCTACATCCTGGTCATCGTCATCCTGATTGTCCACATGTGGCACATTCATGCATGTTATTCCCCTGCATTGGCCACAAGCTGGTGTGCACTGGAGTCCATTCTTGTGGCAGGTGCATGTTTTTTTTGTCACACTGGCCACCACAATTGCACCGAATTATCTTGAGGAGTCGCTCTGGTGCTGCTGGCTGAGTCATCCTGATAAGCACAAGACCACTGGGAGTGGCTTTCCAACCCCAAACTGCAGAGGCGATATCATTGCCACGCCATCCCTGCACTTGGTGATAAGTCCGATGACTATGAAAGGTGGCTGCGTCACTCGTCGGCGGAAGTTTTTCTGGAGATACATATTGTGTGGAAGTAGCTACCTTCAATAGGAACTTCGTCACCCTTGCTGCGTTGAGGCTTAGTGATGTAGTGCATCCATATATCTCCAGCATGGTATCTTCTCCTGCCTGTTCGATGTCCTGTTTCGATGAAGACGGCGACATAAAAACGGTGGCTGACTTGCTCAGTGCTGCATACTTCGTAAAAGGAGTCACTTTGCCGATTCAATATGGCCTTGATGTGGTATTACACCCACTGAAAGCGTGCAGGAAGAGTAGACTTTCCGAGAGGGCAGGATCCAGTTTCTTCTTCAACGTTGTGATGCACACCGTTTGTTTTGCGGTCACCATGTACAGGTTGTCACTTATCTGTGGCATCAGCATGATGGATCATCAACTGAAATACATCAGAATCTTTTGCGACAACGGCTGTTTGACTGTTCTTCGCAGACAAACATGCTAGCATACAGATCTTGTAGTCAGCATCCCCTTCTGCATGCTCAACGGTGATGTCTGCTTTGACCATATCCTCTGCAAGGAGGTTGATGAGGGCCTGCTTGTTTGATGTGTTGGCAAGGAAAGCTTCCTTACTCATGGTTAGACGCATTTCTGCAGAAGCTGAGACTGAAGCACCAATGTCGCTCCCTGTCCTACGGCGATGAGCTTCGTCCTGAGTAGTGGAGCCGTGATACCCATCAAACACAACCAGTGCACATCCATAGGTGCTGCGTACATGCCGGACATACATTGCACATATCTCGGCATAACTAGAGTGCTTGGGCCACAAGAATTTGTGGAGCAATGCCCCTCCATCGACAATGAACTGCAATCCCTTATCCAGTGTGGTTGAGACAATGCATTCTGGAACAATTTTCAGGAGATGATGTATGAGCTCCGCCTTGTCCCCAGTCCGCATGCACATATGATTGTTAAACAGAGATGTTGGAAAAGAGCACAGCTCGTATTTCATGAGATCAGTCACAGGGATATCGCAGATACCAGTAACAAGAAGACGCTGGTATAGACGCTGGGGATCCATCTCAATTCGTTCTCCAGAAGCACTTTTGGCATCAACAGCCGAGGCCAGAGTCTTCACTTGATTCTTCTGAGAGAACTTGTACTCTGCTACAGAATGACCGAACATGGAGGTTAATATATTCTCGCCCACACTTTGAGCATCTGCTGCATTCACTGACTCCACCGCCACCAGATCTGTTGAGAGACTTACAAGTTTTTCCGAGGTCTTGTTGAGTGGTCCCCGCTCAACAAATACCTGAAGCAGCTTCTGTATGTCAGCCATGTTGCGTCGGATGTGTGATGCCGCCAAGTCACGATGCCCATCTCCTGAATTTGAAGAGATACCAGCTATCTCGAATATGGACTGACTTACATCAGCACATATCGGTCTGGAGAGTAGAAACAGAAGACGGGTGCTTTCATTGAATCCACGACCATGCGTTAAACCTCCAGTTGACTTTATACCAGCCATCAGAACTTGTTCTATGAAGAGATCTGTGAATGTACCTGACCATGCACCATCAGTTCTCCTGATTGGGAAGAGACCCTTCATAAAAGCTGAATGTACATCTGGGTGTGTGCGCTCAAGGTCCAGCATTTTGGGATTGAACAGTGCAAGAGACTTTGTGTAGTTGTTGTGCCCAGCGGCTGCAAGATACACCTGCATATCACACAGCGACAGTAAATATAGAGGCCAGCTTCCTATACGTGCAGATCTGATGAGGGTCCTCAGAATTGAAACCATTCTCTGATACTGCATGCACAACCTGGCAGTTCCATGTTTTTCAATTGAGGAACGCCAATCCTCAAGCGCAACTTGGATGTGACAGAGTGTGCTGCTCTTAAGCGCGTCATCAAGGCTGATCTTCCCCTCCTGCACATCCTTCACCAGCTCAGAGATATGAGTGAGAAGTGCAGTTGCACTTACATCACCTGAAAATATACACAAGGTTATAATATGTTGTAAATCACTCGTCATACACGCTGATGGAAGCTGCAATTCATTGCATAGAATATCACAATGTATATGAACAATTTGATGCATGTAAACATCTGATTTGTGCAGTTCATACAACACTCACTTGGAAGTGACTGAGAACAGCTGCGTGCTTTTACCTGGATTGAATATCCCAGTATGAAGTGATTGCATGTATCCGGACCATAAGGGTCGAGGTTGAGATACGTGCATCGATACTTGCCACATGATGTCTAGCTTGGCGTTCTGGATATCCTGTGAAAATGTTCAAACATTGGTGTACCTGATATTAGTGAGCACTGCCTTGGGATCCTTTTGAAATATGATTGTGTGTTGCCCCATTTTACGGATCTCCTCCAGTGTCACCTTGATTCTTGGGATTTTGTTCTTGCTAGGCCTTGCTGGTGTTACAGCACCCATCTGACCCATCATATATATGACATCCTCGCCGTCTAGTGTCTTGGCATTGTGGTCAACATTATCAGCAATGAAATGCAGCAATGAATCTGCTGTAAGCTCACCAATATCTACTCCATGTGTAACAGCCGCATTTTTCTTGTAGATAACTGACTCAGAATATGATGAACAGAAGCCAAGGTTGAAGAGTAAGTGAATCAGGTCGCGATGACCATATTTCTGATCGAGTGTGATGCACAAACCGACTTGTAGAGGAGAGAGGAAAGCTCTAGGACAAGTGGCACTCATGATCGCTTGGCCGATAGATGCACATCGCAGATCTGCAATTTTACTTTTGATGATGGTCTGTAGAAGCAAGCACAAGGAAGGAGGCAGAATGGTGAGATGATGATCAATGGATTTCATATCTGCTGTGTCTGGATACGTATCTCTATGCTTTTCAGCACTCTTAATTTTGTTTCGTATATAGCTGCCCACAACTTTCATAAGAGAATCCATATCCTTGGAATCTTCATTCAATTGTGTATGTGCTTCTTGAATCAACTGCTTGACATTCGAGGACAGCGTGACGATAAGTGGCTGTTGTTTTGATGATGTGATTGAGACGCTGCTGCCATAGTGAGCATAGAGTTGGCGCTGGCGTGATCTCTTGGAATACACTTCACCACCACCAGCTTCCTTCTCCATGATTTCGTATAGTTCATCTAAAGTGACTGTCTCGTCATCGTTGTTCTCCAGGTATTCAATGACATGCATGAATGCCGATTTCTTCTCCTCATCAACTGCTCCGCTTGGACGTCCTCGCTTCTTCGGAAGCGCTCCATCAGTGGAAGTAGATGGTGCATCCAACTGCAAATTACGGGGTGACATGAAGTATTGGTAGCATCTACGATGGTAAATGGCCTCCTCTGCAGGCAGATCGTTGATGCATGAGAGTCTATATGATACAGCATCGGCCCACTCATCTACTTTGCTTGCACAACGTTCTGCACATCTTCTTGTAATCGTTGCTTTCACCTGGAGCAGCATGACCCCACTGAATTCATAATCATTATTGTTTGGATGTCGCTTGATTTTTTTCTTGATCAACCAACTCTCCACACAGATAACAGTCAGTCTGGAAACAGAATTTATTGACATCAGATCTGAGTTTCTGTGCTGAGGAAGAATCACAGTCATGTTTACGTTTGTGCATTTGCTTATATCGCCTAGTATTAGTGTGATCTTTATGACATCTCTCATGCACATACTGCTTCTCATTGTCGTCAAATGCATGAATCGGGATAGTCTTTACTGGATTTAGTTCATTGTATTTGACACTGAAATCATTGATTGCAGCAAGACCTTTGCGACTGACACATGCAAAATCCTTCACAGTGAATGTTATATTCTCCTCGCACAGTAAACAAACTGCGTCCTGACTGCACACTGCCATTACGGTCCTATCTGAAACAAAAATAATAATATACTGATTAGATTGAAACATACCATGGAGAGGATTACAAATTTCAACACAGTCAAATTAACGCACTCAGCCCTCCACGTTTCGTGGATTTCCATTGCGTTGAGCCCTCAAGAATTCCAGAATTTGGTCTGGAGTTGGTGCAAGTGGTGGGGTTGATTGGGGATGGGTGTTGAGGGTGGGGTCTGGGTGGGGTTTGCATTCAGATTGAGGGTAGAATTAGCATTAGAGAGGAGATTAACAACGTGCATGATGGCATAATGCTATATGACGTCCATGATGTCTTAATGTTACATTTCGTCACATAACGTCATAATAACCTGAATATATACGGGTCTCATCCCCAACACTTTGGCCAGAAACCCGTATTTTGATGGGTCTCGGGCCGAATGAGTTAACTAATGTGATCTATAGGTGATGATGCCACACTGAGCGATTTCCCGGGTTAATATGCGTCATTTGGTGAGCTTTGAGATCAAATTTTGATTAAATTTTACAATGACCTTGACCCTAACACATAATCATGACCTCTAATGGTTCCGAAAATTTCACGAAATGAACGGAAGTCCTCAAATTAGTTAAAAATGACACCTTAAAAGTGTTTCTATGTTGTTTCTTTCCAAAATTAGGTCCATTTTAAGTTTTGCACCTGTACAATGTCGGCCATCTTGGATTTGAGGTCAAAACGAGGTTTCCCATGGGCGGATTCGGGTGGGGTTTTTTTTTCTGATGAGACATACCACCAATGAAGACATTTCAAGTGAAAAAGGTTTGATAACATTTTTGTCCAACCTCTATGGATCATGATCCGTTCATTGCTGTGCCTATAAGGAGAATCGGATCCGTCGAGGTCGGCGATAATACCCGCTCGGTTATCACCGCAGAATGGAACGAACCGCTTAAGCGGTTTGTGTCCCAAGCCGACCTGCGGCGAGGTATGGCCCCTCAGTAGGTGACCCGCGCGAGTACTTAGGTATTTCAATATTCGGCGAGTAACCCTATTTCACGCGGGTAGAATGCGGACTGGGCTGTGGTGAGGTTAAACCCCCACCCGTGACTGGTTTCTGGCGATAGTTCCAGGAGGGTCACGACTGAATTGTCTGTCCGGTGGGTGACGCGGCAGCTATTAGAGAACACGGTCGCTCACACGCCGGCGGGCGTGAATTCGTAACAATATATAGATATATAGATATATATATATATATATATATATATATATATATATATATATATATATATATATATATATATATATATATATATATATATATATCCCTGTGTCGTAAGAGGCGACCAGGGTTGTGTCAGGTAGGGCATCTGGCGTAAAACATGTGCCAAATCACTATGCGGATCATACGGATGATCCGCTGTGGCGACCCCGAACGGGAGCAGCCGAAAGAAGAAGAAGAAAGATATATATATATATATTGTTGTGGTTACCAGATTCGCAAACCACCATTCAGGTCCCTTAGGTGAGGTATCTCGGCAAGTATATGTGTAGTTAGGCCCAAACCCGTTGTCTAGTGGGAATACATGTCATTTATACGTGCTGCGACTCTTCAGGATAGCCGTTTTTCTTTTACTATCTTTATTTTGGACCAACCGCCATGATTACCACCACAACCACAACATCAACCACCAACCACAACGCCGCTTCACCACAACCGCCACGACCTTCACGTCACACCTCGCAACCGCAGCATCGCCACCGTTCTTGCCCCGCTGTGGGTACCGGTGTTGGACTCGTGCAGGGCGCACGTTGAACAGCGTGTACAAAATCACGGATTTTGTGCTTCAAAAACGGATCAAAAACGACACACGCCCACTTTTTGCCGTCCAATCGGTGAGCGAGGGGCGATTTGGCCCCGCCTCCAGAACGATCGATATATGCAAATTTGTGGATCAAAAAGCCTTCACGCCCACTTTTTCTCGGGCCAATGGGGAGCGAGGTGAAAGGTCAAAGGGAGGGGGTCAAAGGCGAAGCTACGGGGGGGATAAAAGGACCGTGTTCGTCAGTCAGAGAGGTGTGGAAGTCTGGAGCCCGAAGCCTGCAGTAGCTGGAGAAGCTGAAGAGAGTCGAACGAGGAGAGCCCAAAGAAGAGTCCAGAGGCGGCAGCGGCGAAGGCAGACGAGGGGGTGCTCGCGACGGTGCCGGGAGCTGCACGCCCGAGGAAGGCCGGCAGCGCGACCTGGCCGAGGTGGAGACGCACACCAGGGATAATAAAGATCCTCCATACCCCGAGCATCAGCAACCCCCTCCTGTTTCCCCCCGCGCTGAGATAGTGCGACCAAGGGGGCCCCTTTTCCCACCCCCTGCCAGACACTGTCCGCGAGGCCCGCGGAGTGACGCGCCATCGCCGCTCCGCGTCTCATCACCAGACGGGTAGGCGCGACCCGGTCTCGGCCTCAGGCCCGCCTCATTCTTGGGGGATTTCTTTTCCTTGGTTTTGGGTATGTGTTGTCGGCGCCGTCTGTGAGGTAGAATTGTATAAGTGTTGCCGTGTGCTCGGTAGTCGGTATTAGCTCTGCATTGTTTTCGCTTTTACATTTGCTTTTTGTGTAAATGGAATTGTGTTTTCTTTTTTTTGTGTGTGCTTTTGGTGGAATTGTATTTGTGTGCTTCCCGTGTGCCGCGAATAAATGTGCTTTATTGTTGAACTGTTCTCCCGCTTCGCTTCGTCTTTTCCTCTATTGAATCCCCATCCTGCTTCACGTAAAGGGTTGGTAGTGGGCTGAATACGCCCGATAATTAATCAAACCGTCGAGGTCGACGATAACACCGCTCGGTTATCCCGATAGTACGGAACGGGTCGCTTAAGTGGCCCGTGTCCGAAGTCGACCTGCGGCGAGGTGCGATCGCCCGGTCTACCCTCCGCGTGGGTACTTAGGTAGGTCGAATTTGGCGAGCAACCCTATCCCACGCGGGGGCTGATTGGCTCGATCGCGGTGAGACCGAAAGGTCCACCCGTGACTGGTTCCCGGCGTTAGTCCGAGAGGGTCACGACTGGATTGTCCGTCCGGTGGGCGACGTGCCGCGATTCGAGTTACGTGGCCGTCAGCACGCCGGCGGGCGCGGAATCCGCAACAATATGTATATGTATATATATATATATATATATATATATATATATATATATATATATATATATATATATATATATATATATATGGCTGCAAAAGTAGGTATACAGAAAGGACTGTACTTGTTTTCATTACTGTATACCTACTTTTGCAGATATATATATATATATATATATATATATATATATATATATATATATATATATATATATATATATATATATATATATATATATATATATATATATATATATATGATCCAGAGAAGAATTGGGAAACTGAAGACGAGTTAGTTTGACTTCAGGTGTGGGGAAGGTGTTGGAGACATTAATTAAGGACCAGATGAGGAACCATTTAAAACAAATACAAACTAATTGGAGGTTGTCAGCATGGGTTTACCAAAGGTAGTTCCTGTTTAACAAACCTTTTCGAGTTCTATGAAGCAGTGTCTGATTGGGTGGATGAGGGAAAGGCAGTGGACATCGTATATCTCGACTTTAAGAAGGCATTTGATAAGGTACCACATCCGAGGTCGTTCGCCAAAGTGAGGGCTTGTGGAGTAGCTGGTCAGGTAGATAATTGGATTGCAAACTGGCGTTGTGGTAGGAAGTAAAGAGTGGATGTGAGTGGGAGGATGTCTTGCTGGGAGGATGTAAGTCGCGGGGTACCTCAGGGATCAGTACTCGGACCATTAATATTCATGATTTACATCAACGATTTGGATAATGGGGTAAAGAGTAAGCTTTCCAAATTTGCAGATGACACAAAGCTTGGAGGTGAGGTGGATAGGAGAGGGGGTGTTGATCAGATCCAGGAAAGTATTGATACTTGCATAAATTGGACAATAGATTGGCAGATGAAATTTAACCTGATCAAGTGTAAGGTGTTGGGGATGGGAAAGAACAATCAAAATAGAGATTACAGGATGCAAAGGGTAATTTTGGAGCGTGTCACACAGGAGAAGGATCTGGGGGTGCTTATAGATATGGGAGGTAAGCAGGCAGCACAATGCCAGGCAGCTGTAGGTCAAGCAAATAGGGTTTTAGGTTGTATTCAGAAGGGGGATCATTTATAAATCAAAAGAGGTGGTGGGTGTTAACATTGTCGAAGAATTTAGTGAGGCCACATTTAGAATATTATGTGCAGTTCTAGTCACCACAGTTCTGGTCACAAGGACATCGATGCCATTGGGAGGTTTCAGCGCAGGGTTACAAGATTGATGAAAATAGAGATTACAGGCCTAGCATTTGTGTAATTGTGTGCATTTGTACGGAGTGCTGTTGGTGGGGGTCTTGTCAAGGGGCGTTGTGTGGTTGATGTGTATTTTTCACCAAGCCCATTCCACCTACCCTGAGGGGAAGAAAATAAAAAAATAAATACATAAATAAACAAACTTTCAAATAAATAAACAAATACCCTCCCCCCCCCCAAATAAATTCTTTCATTAATTTAAAACTTTTTTTGCATTTTCTTCCTTGGATCTTGTGTGGATGGATTGGTGTGGTGTACGCGCAGGCATGATGGGCTGAATGGTCTCCACCTGTGTTGGATTTCTATACACTAGCCAAACCCGTGCTTCATGCAAAGTTTCTAAAGTGAGGGTTCATTAGGACGTCAATATATCCAGTGTTCACAATGTGATTTATGGAATTTCTTTGTATACAATGTTTCGTGTCACATTTTGTGTGTCAAATGCACCTTCTGAGGTAGTCAGTATGTGCAGAAGAGGGTTTTACATTGTAGACGCTGTTTTCTAGGAGTGGCATTTCGCCTCTCAGCGATGACGGTCTGTCGACGACAGACGTAAGGACATCAGCGAATGACCAATGATGTTATTACGCCTCAGCGATGACGTCACACGTCGCCATGCAAACGAATGTAAAAATTAGAAAATCGCCAAAAATTCCCAAACCTGTCCGTCTGGCGCGATCTCACATAGCCACAGAGCTAATGTACATTAGACCACAGAGCACCCGCACGCCGAAAGTGGCGACAATCCATCTGGCAGTTTTGGAGAAGATACGTCCACAAAATATGGCTTCGCATATTAATATAATAATGTACGTATATGTGTGTGTGTGTGTGTGTGTGTGTGTGTGTATATATATATATATATATATATATATATATATATATATATATATATATATATATATATATATATATATATATATATATATATATATATATATTGTTGCGGAAATGGCCCTTAGTGTGTTATTAAATATAGGATAAGCCCAGATTCCCCATTAAATGCCTGTTTAGCCAGGTTGTTCAGTAAATGAATGTTACATGTGTGTCGGGAGGTTCTTCTCCTTCCTTCTCTTCTCCATATGAGTCCCCACCCATCGCTCTGAGAGGGGGAGTGGCCTGAAGAAGGAAGTGAAACTGAAGGGAGGAGCCAGTCGGCTTTGAGGCGAGTGAGCACCGGAAAGACAGTGGTGGATCTGCCGAGGGAGTAAATGAGCCTGAGTGTCTGTCAGCTTCGTAAAGGGGCGCGCCCCAAAAGAAAAGGAGGAAGTGAAACTGAGAAGCGAGCGCCGAGTCTGCGATCGGCAGAAGGTGGGACTGCGAGCGCTGGTGTGGCGCGATCGGCTGAATAGAACTGGCTGTGTGTGAGTGAGCAGTTGGCTGGGAGGCGAGCGAGTGCTGGAAAGGTAGTGGTGGATCCGCCTGAGCTTCGAGTCGGGCGATCGGCTTTGTGGAGAGTTGTTTTGGCCGGCTGTTCCTCCTCGGCCATAGACCCAGCCTGCGGAGCCCAACACCTCGATTTGGCCTGATCTGGTGAACATGCCAGGCCTGGACTTGTATGCTGGACCTTGTGAAAAGCCAGCTGGAGCATACCACAGATTTTTCGTCTCGGGCCGTCGACCTTATGCGGGGTCTGAATGCGCCGAGGCTGCGTGCATGAGGGCTGCGACAAATGGACGCCGCCGTCATTTTGCCACGCGGCGTGTTCGAGCCGGGTGCTCAAATCCGTTGAAATCGGCTTGTCACGAGCCGCATTCGGGCCTTTGACACTTTTTCCTCTTGTCCATGAAGCATCACCAAGTACTCGTTGTCTTGTCTGCATGCTGTTCGTGTCTTGTCTGCATGTTGTCTAAGGCTTATCTCGTTAGGGTCCCCTTCGAAACCCGTAATCCATAGCTCCCGAGTTAACAACGGGTTATAGATTGATTATAACATTATCGTGAATGCTTTGCTTGTGTTGTGTTCCCCGATGTTTCCCCAGTAAATCTGGCTGAGTTATATGAGATTTGCCACCTTGAATTAATTCCTGCCACGCCGAGGAACGATCCGCTCTATTTGGATATAAAACCAAAATGGTTACAGACTGGCAGAATTTGCTCGGTCTCTGACAAAACCAGTCTGTAACCGGGGGCTATTCCCCCAACTGGTAAGTTCCAGGTGTACGTTGGTATCGCGATTCGAGGCGCGTGACCCGAGGCCTGTGCCGAACCAGCTGGCGTTATAACCCCGGAGATGGCGGTGGTAAAGTGACGCCGAATATTCAACATTTGGCCGTCAAGAGTCGGGTGCGAAAACCCAACTGGCTACGGATTGGAGCCGACTTGGGTGGCATTGGAATCCCCCCACCGTGGCTCCTTAACACTGGGGTCAAGAGTCGGGTGCGAATCCCGCCACCGCCGAATCAATAACAATTGGTAGTCAGGATTGGGATGTGAACCCATCCACCCCCATAAATTTGCAGGACACTAATTCAATAACTGGTGTCGTTCGCAACTCGAACATTTGTTACGAGAGGCGCGGAAAAAATAAAAAAAACCCTCTCTTGCAAATTCAAAATTACCTTTGATATTATTTTGAGCGGATCGGGTGTAAAACTTCGAAATTATAAAGAAATAGTCGCAAAATGGCGGCGCGGCTCCACTTCAGCGTGACACAAGCGTGAGAAGGTTCCTATAAATAGCGCAACGAACCACACAGCACGAAGAAAACGTTCCCGCCCACCGGTTCAAACCACGTGGACACGGTATGCGCCATGGCAAACGAATCAGGACACCAATGCGTACATTGGTGAGATTCATACACGATTGGCGGATGCCTTGGAGCAGTGGAGGTGTGGTGAGAATTATATAGAGGAGTTACAAATTAAATTGGCCGAGGCACAACGGCACGCAGACAAGGTTCAGGAAAATTATGTGCACGGGGAGTCACAACAATTGGCCGATGCACAGGAACGAATTTGGGGGCTGGAAAAGGACTTTGCCAACACAGAGGAGGAGCAAATTAGTAACTCCCAGGATAGGAAGAGCTTGGAGGAAGAATGGAAGATAAAGCTGGAAAAGGAAAAACGGGAACACGATTTGGAATTGAAACAACTGAAGGAGGAGATAAGAGAAGGCGATCAGATAAGAGAAAGCCGAGAACAGAAGATAAAAAGAGGAGAGAAATATCTGGAGCAAAGGAAGGAAGAATTGTTGGAAAAGTCAAGACAGTTCGAAGAACGACAGGGAGAAATGAGGAAAGTAGAGTGGAGTACCCATAAGTTGGAACAAGAGAAGAGCAAACTGAACAAAAGAATAGAAGAAGAGCAAATTAATAACTCCCGGGATAGGGAGAACTTGGAAGAAGACTGGAAAACAAAGCTGGAAGAGAAAAAACGGGAACACAATTTGGAATTGAGACAACTGAAGAAAGAGGTAAGAACAGGCAATCAGATAAGAGAAAGCCTAGACCAGAAGATAAAAATAGAAAAGAAATATCAGGAACAGCTAAAGGAATACGGTAAGAAAATGTACGAAATGAGGAGGGAAGCATGCGAAAGAGGTGCGGAGATGAGAAAGGAATTAGAAAAAAAAGCTTCCGAGTTACAGAAACACCAAAACAGAGAGAGGGAATTACAAAACGAGCTGAAGAGGTTAAGTGAGGAAAGAAAGAGAATGGAGAATGAAACGTTAAGGAACCACACTGTGCAGATCGAACAATTAGAAGCCAAGGCAAGATTAAAGAATGAAATGGAAGAAAGAGTAGTGAAAGAACAACGAATGAAGCAGGAAAGGGAAATCAATCAATTGAGGGAAACGACGAGATTGGAGAAGGAAGAACAAGAGAGACAGTGGGAGAGGAAACAAAAAGAACATGAATTTGAAATTGACCAACTAAAGGAGAGAGCAAGGTTGGAGTATGCACAGATGGGGAAAGAACAAGGAATGAAGCAGGAAAGGGAAATCAGCCAATTGAAGGAAACGACGAGATTGGAGAAGGAAGAACAAGAGAGACAGTGGGAGAGGAAACAATACGAACATGAATTTGAAATTGACCAACTAAAGGAGAGAGCAAGGTTGGAGTACGTGGAGATGGAAAAACTCTGGAAAGATAACGAACAACTAAAAAGGGTCAGAGAGGAAGAACAATTCAAATGGAAAGGAAAATGGAGCCAGCAAGTAGAACAGCACAATAATATGGGATGTGTGGCATCACCACAGGGAGGAATGTTAGTGGTGCGGGACTTTATTGACATCACTCGTCGGATGACACCACAATTAGAGCAAACCCTGGTGATGGAGACATTGAGGGAGCATACGGGGTTGTTGACGAATGAAACACATTTTGAGCAGGTCCAGCATGTGGAGCTGATAGCCTCAGAGGAGTGTGGCAAACCGATGATGAGCAACCTGCTGGAGAGATGCCACCGGACTGAGGTGACTGGAACGAAGCAGGTACGTGGGCACATGCATACATGGTGCGGACGATGAGCTTAAGGTAGGAAGTGGATTTTATGTTTATGAAGAGACTGTCCGATGGGGTGCACGTATGCATGACCCCTGAATGTGTGTGTGGAGTGCCTGTGAATGAATGCTGTGAGTCCACAGTCCAGACTACAGCACTGGTGTGTGCTGCCAAGGCCGAAACGTGTGTGGGTACCCACGTGGCATTCGGGAATGTTGTCCTTGAGTGCGAGGCGGTTGGTCAGTGTTCAGGCAAGGTTGAAGGTGTGGAATGCGAACACCTCGCCTTTGAGTGTGTGCAGCCTGCTTTGAGTGAGAGTCCTGAGCGTGGAATGAGTGGTGACGTAGGAAATAGGTTAGAGGTGCAAGGGGAAATAGAAATGTCACCAGGACAGAAGACACAGGGGACGGAAACTGTGCTGCATGACGTGATTGCGTTTTCGTGTATCATGACTCGCCCGCTAGGGGTGGCGTTGATGTACATCCGGACTGGCAATAAAGCAGAGTTACTGCTACGCTCTCGCGCTCCATGTTCCGCTGCGCCTCGGATACCACAATTGGCTGACGAGGATGGTTGATCGACGAGTCACGGCGCATGGACAGGTGCCCGTTTTTGTCGGAGACGACTTCGAATTGTTTTCAGAACAGTTGGGGTGCTATTTCCACGTGAATGATGTGGTCGACGAGAGCAAACAGAAGTCGATCTTGCTTGCCTCGCTATCGGCGGAACATTATCGACTGCTGAATGATTTGGTGGCGCCGGACAAGCCCAGTGGGGACACGCTGTCGTTTCGGGACATTGTGCAGAAGATGAAAGCACACATGGTGCCGGAGAAGTCATTACAGCTGGCTTGATACCAGTTTAATCGCCTTGCAAAAGGTACAAAGGAGCGCGTTGCTGATTTCGTGGCGCGAGTGAAGCATTCTTCCGTGGCCTGCAAGTTCACGGCAGAGGAGCGTTCAGCTCGGCTCAGAGATCATTTTATTTCTGGTTTGCAAGATGCAAAAATGGTTTCGGCGGTTCTATGGCTGAAGGGTGAAGCCATTACATTTACCTCGGCGGTCTACACTGCTGCAGCTGTCGAGCAGACTCTCGGAGATGTTCGGGCCATCACCGGCCGCAGCTTGCCGGATGGCCTGGGGGCCCATGTGGTGTCGCGAGCGCCCCGGGACGCACGTACGACCTTCGGTGCGGGTCGGGGCCAGACGTCGCCGCGCGGCCGCACGAGCAGCGAGGTGACCCCACGGACGTGTTTGAGATGCGGAGGTCGACACCTGCGCCGTGTGTGCCCGTTTAAAAGCACCGTGTGTTTACGTTGTCATGAGGTGGGTCATCTGAAGCGTGTGTGCCGAGGGGCGTCGGCCACCGTTAAAGTCGTGGACGGCGATGTGCGAGGCGACTCGGGGCGGCGCGCCCGATGACGGTGGAAGTCAAAGTGAACGAAACGCCGGTCACGTTCCAGGTCGATACGGGAGCAGCGGTGTCGCTTATCGGCGAACAGACCGCGCGTAGACTCAACGGCTTGAAGCTTATCAGGTCAAACCTCACGCTGTTCACGAACACCCGCGAGAAGATAACGCCAGTCGGGATGGCAGACGTGTCTGTGCGGTACCAAGGCCAGGTCGCCACGCTTCGGGTGTACGTCGTACGGGGGAGGGGGCCGTCTCTCCTCGGCCGAGATTGGATGACCCGCATCAGGCTAGACTGGGCCGCAATTCACCTTGTGCAACCCGTGCCGAGCCAGTGGGAGGATCAGTTGGAGGAGATTCTTCAAAGACATCAAGGGTTGTTTAGCGACGACCTTGGAAAACTCAAGGGCATGGAGGCGAAACTCTTCTTGAAGGAGGGGTGGTTCCTCGGTTTTGTAAACCGCGTCCGGTGCCGTATGCCCTGTGGGACAAGGTCAAGGGTGAACTGGATAGGCTGGAGGCCTGTGGAGTGATCGAACGGGTGTCGTGCTCAGATTGGGCCACCCCGGTTGTCACGGTGCTGAAACGGAATGGAGACGTCCGATTGTGCGGGGACTTCAAATCCACGGTTAACCCTGGCTCAGCGTGGAGCAATATCCACTGCCGTCAATCGAGGAGATATATGCGCGATTGGCGGGGAGTCAATACTTCACGAAGCTAGACCTGCGTGATGCATATTTTCACCTGCCGATGGATCCCGGGAGTAGCGAGCTTTTAACAATCAACACGTGTCAAGGACTCTATCGATATACCCGACTCTGTTTTGGGATTGCTTCGGCCCCAGCTTTGTGGCAGAAAGCTATGGATCAGGTTTGCATTGGCCTGCCCGCTCAGACCTACCTGGACGATGTGCTCATTGCGGGGAAAACGGCGGACGAGCATCTTGCGAACATTGCCCGAGTGCTGACAAAGCTAGAAGCGTGCGGCCTGCGCTTAAACAGGGACAAGTGCGCGTTCTTCAAGCAGCGCTTGGAATATCTCGGGCACATCATCACGCCGGAGGGGCTGTTGAAAGGTCCTCGGAAGGTGGAGGCGATTCAGCGCATGCCACCGCCTCGCGACAAGACGCAGCTGCGCTCGTTCATTGGCATGGCCCAGTATTACCAAAGGTTCGTGCGCGGGCTCAGCTCACAACTTGCGCCGTTAACGCGGTTGCTCAAGAAGGACGAGCGCTGGGCTTGGGGGCCTGCACACCAGGCGTCGTTCGACCACGTCAAGCGGCTGCTCACAGAGGATACGGTCCTCGTGCACTAAGAGCCTGCGCGTCCGCTCCTATTGGCATGCGACAGCTCTGCATATGGCATCGGGGCAGTACTCTCCCACAGGATGGACGATGGTTCCGAGCGGCCTGTTTGTTTTGCATCCCGGACCCTGTCCACAGCAGAGCGCGGATATGCCCAGATTGAGCGTGAGGCTCTCAGCCTCGTCTGGGGTGTGCGGAGGTTTCATCAATATCTGCTGGGGCGGCATTTCACTTTACAGACGGATCACAAACCGCTTCAATTCATCCTGAGGCCCGAATGCGGGGTGCCGGTGGTAGCAGCTGCGCGAATACAGCGGTGGTGTCTGTTTCTGGGTGCTTACGATTATGATATTCAGTTCCGAAGCACCGAGAAGCATGCTAACTGCGACGGGCTCTCACACTTGCAGTGTGCGGAGGGTCCAGCTGCGTCTGAGTTGGGCGACCGGGTCGATGTGTTCGCGCTGGACCAGGTCCAAAGCGGGCCGGTCACGGCCAGGCAGGTCGCGGGGGAATCCGCTCATGATCCGGTGCTTGCCCGTGTCGTCCAGGCGATTTCTACGGGGAATTGGAGCGATCTGCCTTCGACACCGGCATTTCAACCTTTCACGTCACACGCAGCGAAGCTGTCGTTGGTCCAACGGTGCGTAATGTGGGGAATGAGGACCGTGATTCCACCGAGGTTCAGGCAGCGGTGTTTGGAAGAACTGCATGTCAGTCACCTTGGCATCGTGAAGACCAAGAGTCTTGCTCGTAGCCTGTTGTGGTGGCCGGGGTTGGACAAAGACATTGCGCAGTTGGTTAAGCATTGCGCCACGTGCCAGACGGATGCTGATAACCCGCGTCGAGCTTCGGGTCTCTGGCCTGTGCCAGACCGAGCTTGGCAGAGGGTCCATGTATATTTTGCGGGACCGGTTAATGGCAAGATGTTTTTGATTGTGATTGATGCATTCTCTGAATGGCCGGAGGTTGTAGTAATGCAGCATACTTCAGCAAACATTACAGTGGAGAAGCTGCGGACGATCTTTGCTAATAAAGGGTTGCCGGAGATCCTGGTCTCTGATAATGGTCCGCAGTTCATCGCGGGTGTATTTGATGAGTTTATGTGCCAGAATGGTATTCGACATCTAAGGTCCGCACCGTATCATCCTGAGACGAATGGCCAAGCTGAGTCGTTTGTCAAGATGTTGAAGCGGGCTTGGCGCAGGGGGGGGGGGGTGTTGCGCCTGTGCAGGCGGTGGTCGATGTCTTTTTGCTCCACAGGAACGCAGTTCATCCTGTCACGGGTGATTCGACGGCCATTCGTCTCTATGGACGGGCTTTGCGGTCCAGGCTGGATTTGCTACGACCTGGAGGGTCGGGGAGTGGGGCGATGTCGCGTCCGACGCGGCTGCGCAGCTTAGAGGTGGGGCAGCGGGTAATGGTGCGCGATTATTTCCACGGTTCCAAATGGGTGCCGGCGGTGGTCTCTGTGGTGCTGGGGCCGGCGAATTGCATGGTGCGGACTGATGGTGGGGATGTGTGGAAGCGGCACGTGGACCAGATGCATGATCGCTGTTCAGCGTCACCCCCCCCCACACCTCCCCGAGCCGAACGGTGCGGGACCCCCACCGGTAGTGTCGCCGGCACCTGACGTTGTATCGCCGGGGCTGGCTGGGCCGGCGCCGGGGGGGGGGGGGCTTCGCCTGATGCCGTCCTACCCGGGGACGTCGAGCAGGCTGGGCAGTCGGGGGTAGCTGGTGTTGCGGAAAGTGTGAGTCCGGCGAGGGTGTCACCTCGACCGGGCCGGGAGGCGTCTGAGCCTGGGCTGTCTGGTGGCGCTGCCCGTCCGAGGTGGGTCAGGGTGCGGCCGCGGTACTTGGAGGATTATGAGTGTTGATGAGTTTCCGATGGTCATGTGATTATCCGTTCATTATGTGACGGGTCATTTTACGAGGGGAGGAGTGTGCTGTGTCACGTGATTGGGTTTTCGTATATCATGCCTCGCCCGCTAGGGGTGGGAAGAGTGTGCTTCTGGTCGCGCAATAAAGCGGAGTAGATGCTGGCCCGCGTGCTTGCGTCCCACCGCACCTGGTACACTCTACCTCTCAACTATATTTCAATAAGCTTATTTCAAATTATAAGTAAAGTCATGGAATCCATCATTGCTGCTGATGGCAAGTTTTTCTTCTTTTCAAGTAGCCTGATCTCTAAGCAATCATTTGGACTCTGACCGAGTCACAACTCCAGATATGCTGCTGCTCCTCTCTCAGCAATATTTGAAGGCTCCAACTCTCAAATAAGAGGTCAGGACTGTTTCCCTGGATGTATCTCGGCATTCAATAATCTGGCATTCTGTTCTGCTGGCCCAGCTGGCTGCCTGTGGCATAAAAAGCAGCCTTCATTCCTGGCTTTAAAACTTCCTCCACTCACATAGTCAAAATATTACCATCAACAAAAACCTCTCCCGTCCTCTCCCAGTGGAAGGATAGGACACAAGAGGGTTCTGTGCCCCAAGGCAGTACTTGTGCCCAGTGTTGTTCCTCATCTACATTAACATATCTGATGCTCTGAAAGACCTTCCATTTATTTTTGCATTGGACTACACACTGTGCCTTACAGTACCTTCATTCATTGACAGGCAGGTAACACCTGAATCACTCTATGCTAATCTGGAATAGATTAGATGTCCTCATAACAAAAGGAACAAGAAAAAGAGCAATCAGAGATTGCAAACCCTCACCAGGACTTCTTTTGAGTGATGTATTTTTATAGGTTTTAGGGTAAATCAAATATGGCTGCCAAAACCATGTGACCTATGATATCATATGGGTGAACCTTTTGTTCTTATTGGACAGGCTGTCATGCCTGTAATGTTTTGCCTCAATTTGTTTAGCCACTTCAGAGAAGATTTTGGAAGGTTAAAAAGAAAAAGATATGGCTGCCAAATCACTTGACCGATTACGTCACAATTTTTTTTTTTCTGTAGACCATTTTATCCCTAAATGACCCTCAAAAATGTTCATACTGATTGGATGTGGCGTTCTACATATGCAATTATGACGTCAAAACGAAGGCACCTATGACGTCATCAAAAAATCACACTCATTCCCCATGAGCAGTACTTGCTATTTACCAAGTTTCAACTTTTTCCTTGGTGCAATTTCAGAGATAGAGGTCCAAAGTTTTTCCGTTTTTTCAATATGGCTGCCACACCACGTGTCCTATGACGTCATAATCATTGAAACATTCTACATGAGTGGTTGCACCAATGGTGAAAATTTCGTCTCAATCCAACAAGCGGTTGCGGAGAAAAACACGAAAGTTCTGTGCGGACAAACAAACGGACCCAAATGCAATACCCTCTCCTCTGGCGAGGGTAACAAGTCTTTCAATCCAGGCAAATCTCAGCATCACTCTGTCACTGCAGAAGGGTTGAAAAAAACCTAACCCATCTGTCCATTTCCATGATCAGTCACTGGAAAGGTTCAGTCTCTTGAACCTATATGCCTCACCATCAACTTTGACCTCTTTTTTTTTTTTCAGCTAACTACATCATAAAGCAAGCTTTCAAAGCCAGCCACAGACTGTCGTTCCAAGTTATTCCTTGAAAAATCGGCACTACTCATAACCTACAAAGCCTTTGTCCAAAGCTCAATGGAGTTCTGCTCTCCCCTATGGATTGGGGTCCAGCAGCACATCTGTCTCTATCCTCACGGGGTGCTTGGAATCTAAAGCTTGCAACATCATTGGAATCTCCAAAAAAGATTCCAAAACTCAAGGCTTGTTGTTCTCAAATCATAGGCAAGTCAGTGACCTTTTTTTTAAAAACACCTCTCCCTCAGTCGAGCTCCCTCTCTCTGATGTCAACCTTCTATCCCTCCCAGCTTCACAGGATACACATGCACTTCCAAGAATCCCCTCCTAGCTAAAAGTCCCAAAATCCAGGCTTTCTGCACACCACTGCATTTATCCTCCATTCTCCCATTTGTAGAACTACCGACCAGACGGTTCAATCGCACTCTTCACTCCAGGGATTCAAAGCAAGTGGTGCACCAACCACCATCTCCTGTCATTCTCCATCTCTGTCTTTTTTGTCCAAAGTTTCTCCAATCTGGCTGCCACACCACGTGACCTATGACGTCATACATTCTATACGAGTAATCATGAAAACATTATACATGAGTAATCACACCAATGGTGAAAATTGTCTCAATCCGACAAGCGGTTACAGAGAAAAACATGAAAGTTCTGTGCGGACAAACAGACAGACAAACAAACGAACCCAAATGCAATGCCCTCTCCGAATCCTTTGGCAAATGTAATGATGGCATGCTTATTGATACATCTCCCTCTGCCGGCACTGCCCCAGAACAGCAGATGTAGGTTTGCATAGTCTTGGCTGGGGTCTAATCCAGGGCCAAACACTTCGAAAGGGATCACATTTCAAATCCGTTTATCTTTTGGAATGATCAGAACAATTGGAAGCAGGATTAGGACATGACAGCAATGGCCCAAATACGCATGTTTGTTCAGAATACATGCAAGTACAAGCCTTAACATGTCCTCAGACGGAGGTTATTCCATGCTGCAACGTCTCCGACCAACAAAGCAGGTTCGTAATAAAATTCCATTTGCTAAAAAAACCCCACAAACCGACATTACACAACACGGATGTCTGCCTACAAGGGTGTGTTTGAACTGCATGAAAGAGGCAACAAAATGGACCTGAGAAATCATTGCATAAATGATAATAGATGAGGGGGATAAAAAAGAATCGACACCAAACATTCCTGATTATACATATATATATATATATATATATATATATATATATATATATATATATATATATATATATATATATATATATATATATATATATATACACATATACACATATACACACACACACACACACACACACACACACACACACACACACACACACACACACACACACACACACACACACACACACACACACACACACACACACACACACACACCTGTGTTGTCATCCCACCAATGAAAAACCTAGAAACCAACTCGGGTAATGTGCGACGTCTGAACTTCATTTTTGGGAAAACATTCTTGCCTCGACTTACTGGATATTCAGAGGTTTCCTTTATACATATGAAACACCAATCGACTCACAATTTTAAAGAAAGACCATTAACATAAACCATATCCTTCAGATTGATATAGTACTGTGTATGGATGTATATGTCACTTTCATTCACCATTTGTCTGTTCCCAGCTACCGCAAAAACGGCTGAACCGATCGCAAACATTTTTTGGGTGTGTAATCCTGGGACCCCTTGGAGTAAAATAGGCATAAATATAATAACATGACCCCCTTGACGGCTCCCTTAGGGAGCGGGTGCTTCGAGTAGATATAATTTGAAACAGGTTAAAATGCCCTTTTGATAGGGTGGGGATCATATGATGTTGGCTGTGGCTAACAGCATAAAATTTTCAAACACAATTTGAAAAAATAAATATGGAATGTTTTAATATTAGTTTTTATGACGACGAGTTATGATAATTATTGTTTGAACATCGAGCTGACAGGTTGTCTCTGGCTGCAAGATTGTAGAAGGTTCCTGAAGTTTCCAAAATTTCACAATATCAGTGCACTGCACGATATATATATTTTTTGTGTAATCGCATTGGAAACGCGTCATCACAGGATTATAGACAGTTAACTGAAAATTCCTCATTTTTTTTTCTTCTTCTTCTTCTTCACGAGCACATCAGATTATCGATTGTCCACCTCGTTTCCTTGCAAGATCCTCCACACCCCCAATAACATGACAAAAAGAATATTCATGTAAAAGTACACCGTGCAACCCAAGTTGGTTTGTGGGTGTTTCAACTTCTCTATCGATACAAAAAAAATTCCAAAGGAAAGGAAATGACAATTTGCCACTTTCAGCCTACGATATCACGTAATTGTGAAGATCTTAAACACACTTCCTGTAGAACAGGATAACGGCACACTGAGAATAGAGCTACATCTTCCTACTGGGCAGATTAACAGTATTCTATTTCCCATGTCATGAAATCCGACCAGCATTACCTGGATATTATACCATACGGTATACCGTCTTTTGGTGGTAGAATTAAGCAGACCATCTCATTTGCATTTCCCTATTTATGTGAAATATATGGGGGGTTTTTTTTTGCTCAAAATCAGGCTTTTGGACCATTATCTTAACAAAATAATGCCAACATTAAAAAGCAAAATGCTTCAAAGATTAGGTGATTTTAGAAAATATACAGAGATTACAGAAATAAATACTGGCCATCTGGAACATGCAAATATAACTGATATAGAGTGAAGAATCATTCAATGCAAACAAGGAAGAATAGCTAGAAGGGCTATGATTAGAAAGCACCATCGATCAAGTATGCCATGGTTGGTGTGAACGAGATATGCAGGTGAGAGAACATGCTAATTATGCTGTGGCTATTAATATAACCAAGCAAAGGGGTCGTAGGGTGAAAGTGAAGGCAAGCAGGTCAGACATGTGATCAGCTACCATACACATTTCTCACAAGCCAAGAAATAAGATAAGGCCAGATGGTTTCCAAAAGAAAAATTCATTTGAGCAGAACACAATATATCACAACGTTGACTCCTCCAATCGCAAATCAACAACACCATGTCACATTCTTAGATCTGAAGCTAACTGGTTTGGAACCCTGACTCAAACTCACCCACGATTTTCCCCACCAGGCAACCAAAGCTCTTGTGTCGGGACAAGCTCTTGTGTGGAAGCCGTGTGGGCGTGCGCATGGGCCAGGAAACAGCCTGCATTCCTGCACCTCTCAGAGCGAGTCTCGGCAGGCGAGTGGAAGCACGTCACATTGATTGGGTGCTTGCTGTGGGTGACCTCTTTCATTATGAATGTCTCTGCTGCTGTGTCCATTTGCTTTGATAGTTAAAGATACTAGCAACGTACAGGAACTCTGCATCTTGCTATTGCAGTATTCTGTGTCATTACTCTAAATAACAACCCCCACCCTCCAATCCCCCATCCACCACCCGCTCCTAAGTAACCCAAAATTAAAACTAATAACCATGTTTACCTTGATATCCAAAAGAGTCTTGCAATATACTTCAACTCATTTTCACATAAAGTACAACATATGGAAGGGACTCCCTTATCCTTGTTAAATTATAAAAGGCATGCTCAATTCCTACTGTGGATAAGTTTCGGAATTAGCTCGTGTTACAGGATGGTAGCGCTTATAACATAATGCACACACGTGCATGAAAAACAACATAACGGAATGGCAGTATATCCTTGCACGAAAAATTCCCATAACAGCAACTTCAGTTGAGCATCCTAAGCCAATGTTTCATAAAGATGAGAGGCATCGATCGCAGCATTTGGTGAACAAGCAGAAATTGCAGAGCTGGAGTGCTTGTGTGGTCAACAGTCATGCTCCCATCACATTACACAATGATATCATCAGTTTCCTTTTGTAATACTAAACTAAAGTCATGAATTTACTTCCCTTCCCAAGAGAAGAAAATCAATAATTTATTGATCTTTGCAAGGGTGGCAAAGTTCTTGAGGAGGAAGCAGCATGTATTAAAGGGAAAAGGTAAAGAATGGCAATTGTTTGGTTCGATTTTGGAAAAAGAGAACAGCAAGGATAACAAATGAGGGAAGTCGAAATTTAAGGATGAGGGCCTAGCATGGCAGAACAACTTTTCGCCTCTTGATACACTTCCAGATCCAATCGACGGTAACAGGTTGCGCCTCGCCAGCATTCCGGCCCACAACATGTGTGGCTGTGGCCAGTTCATGATCAGGCACCAGGTCTCCGTTGTAGGCCACAAAGTACCTGCGTGCTTGCTCATATCCTTCAACTGTGGATGGTAGGAACAGCCGCACTCCAGAGAAAATATCCAGCAGTGTCTGAAGCAAAACGAGCAACACGTACCGTATTAATATTCAATAAGAGTGTTACGAAAGCCATCTGAAACCAATGGGCACAACACATTGCTCGTACCTGCTCAGGCTCATAATCTTCCACTTTGCGCTTCACTCCTGCTGATCTTGTTGTTTCTTTTATATTTTGCATTTTCTCAATCACATTTTTCTTTGGGTTGGCTTTCACTGCCGCTGCCTTTCCTGGATCAGCTTTCACTGGAACAGCCTTTCTTGATCTAGCCTTTGCTGGAGCTGCTGCTCCAGCCTTAGTGCCTCGTGATCCTGGAAAGATAATCTCAATCACTGCTAAGTTATATCACTCCCTGCAGCATGTGAAATAAGTGAAAGTATTTGAAGTCTAAAGTCCTGACCAAGACTCCATTGATCAACCTTCCCGCTGTTAACTGTATACCTATTATCCAATTCAACAATCTGTTCTTCCATGAGCCTCTATACCTGTAAAATAAAAAGCTAAATCTCTGCGACCATTTTACCTGCAATCTGCTTGTTGTCAGTGCGACCTTCCCTGGAAGGGCTTGAAGGACTCGAGCCAGAAGTTTCTCCCGTTCCAAGCAACTCAGTTGCAACAAACTTTTCCTTCGACTTTGAAAACAAAGTCTGAGGAAGACAAAAATAGCCAAACGTGTAAATCGTTGTTGTTAACAAAGTCTTATTGTTTGCAAAACGCAAAGCAGTGAAAAAAAGAAGAAGTTATTTTGCACGTTTGGTTTTGGGCACACGAGACTGAAGAAAAAAAGTTTGTTGAATAGACCTGCAGCTGAGGAAGGTTGGTGGCAGTTTGCCAGTCCTTATCATCACGGAAGCGTGTCACTCTGGGAAAACGGATTGAGATTCCCCCTGCTGTGTGAGCCTCAGCCTTGGAGAACTCCGCACCAGTGATTTCCCACACGGGAGCATTCTGCCACACCAGGATAAATCATTCCAATTATCACAACCTTGTTATGCCTTGCAGGAATGTTTTATCCCATAGCATAAGAAAGCTTGCAACAAGACATAATACCTTTGGGTCAAGTGATATAAAATCAGGATAGTAATTCTTGTTTATTTTGAGCCAGCCAGGAATCTTCTTTGGATCCTAACATGGGGAATATTGGGATACAACAGTCAAGTAATTAATAACACTAAAAGGGTGAGGTGCTTGATCTAAAAGGGTGAGGCATGTGATATGGAACCTTCTAAGCAAAAAAAATTAGCTGAAAAACACTGGAGCATCAACTACAAAATGCAGAAAAAGCTTAAAGGAGAACCCAAACGCAATTTATTTTTTTCTGAAAACCATCGAGAATCATTAATCACAGTCTAATTTAAAGAGAAAAAGAATTTGAAAATTATTTTGCCACTCACAAAGTGGCGATTTTCGATTTCGCCAGTGATGTGACATCTGGAAGTCATATTGATCTGAATGGCAGCTTTACATCGAGAAACAGTGCATATCGAGCTCGGATTCAGATACTGATTCCACCATCATGAGCAACACTGATGGTTCTCAGAATGTTGAAGCTGATCAATGGGATTTTCAAGGAATGGTTGGAGCCAAAATTAACGATGGAAACACTTGCAGGGGGATTATGGAGCCGTATTATTTTGAGCCTTGTGCGAGCGATTCAGCGGAAGAAGGCGGATGTGTTGTTGAAGAAGAAAACACTGGTTTATGTTCATTACAGAGTGGTAGGTTTTGATTTTCCGTTCAGTCGGCGGTTTATAAGGGAGGGTTTGAGGGAGGGATAAGGGAAATCGGTTTATATATTACTCGAGCAGAAATACCCATCATCGCCCAAAAGCCGACACCGCCGAGGCGCACTCAGACACCGCTGACAAAATGGGTGACGAATACTTTGGCCCACCATCGCAAACTGACGAGGTGTCTTGTCCCATTTCATACTTTCCCCGGACGGAATTTGTGGCCGTGTCTATGCCATGTCCCACTGTCATGTCCATGAGGCATCGATGTCCCGCCCCAGTGGAGGGAGGAGTGGTGCTAGGGAATAGGGGTGTGTGGTGGTGGTGGTGGTATTGTGGGGTTGATGGGGGATTGTGAGTGTGATGTTTGATGGGGGATTGTGGTTCATTTGATTTGTAGAAATTTGTGTTGATTATAATAGATAATTATTTTGAGATGCTCTTGTGGCAAATGCTCAGCAATGGCAACAGGTGTTTTATTCACCACTCAAATCGCCCTTTTGCATATGCTGGTGGCTAGGTAGAGATGGTCTTACAGTTTCGAGGAACAGCTGTTTCTTCTGTTTAATCGTGGGTATGGCATCTTCTCTCAATAGTAGCGGATAACCACAAGATCTAGCCATATCTCTTGTTTCACATAAGTGCTCTGTAAAATGTTCTGAGCACAAAAACGTACAATTTGTAGGCCCGATCCACACGTGGGTATTTCTGACAAATCTCGTCCAATTTCTGGCAAACTTAGGGTCTTTCGGCCATTGGTGCAGCATGAAACCATCTCAGTTTGTACTACTATACAAGCACCAAGAACACAACTCGGCATATTTGTGGAAAATCTAAAATTATTCACCGTTTGAGTTAAATTGTACCGAGATGTAACCTGGACACAGTACAGATATGACTGTCCACTTCCTGACCCGACATCACTGCCAATCTGAAGAAGAAAAATATTTCGACTTTTAACCGCAAATTTACCGACTTCATAATTTGGAAATCGGAAAAAGACACATCATATCGATTTGTAGGGTATCAAGGGATAAATTAGCGTTGAGGTGGTCTGAGCATTTTGGGTTCCCCTTTAAATTTGAGTTTTGAATGCACAAAATATCATGACATCAAGATACATGCAAGATGTGGTAGACAGGAAGTGCAGTGAGACACCTTGCTTATCTTGATCATATCCAGATCATTCTGCAGTCTTGCAAGTGTTGCATCATCCAGACCAATGCCGCACTTACTGACTGTGCACCATACGTCCAGGGCTGGATCATAGCATCCCATGAGGAACACAGACATGATGCCTCCTGAAGAATACAGGCACACAATTTGTGAATCTTATAACCATTCACTTTGTGATGCACTATTTCTATCATGAGATTCTCTTCCCTGGAATGCAAATTTTGTAATACTATCATGTGGATGGCAGACGACGCCAAGCAGCGATGTCGGTCCGTGATTTAGCGCAAGTCTGGCACCATGACGTTTATTAATCAGGATTACTTTACTTTCATCCTGCATCCGAAATTAACCCAAACTTTGTCATGGCAAAATGGCAGTAATGAAGTGCACACAGTCACTTAAGAAATGCATTTCTTGCACAAGACAGTTTAATAAAGTCCCAGAAACACAAACAGAAACTACCCCAGCTAGTGTCCCAAACAAGCCTGGTGTTGGCTTAGTGGTTAGGGTGGTGGCTTGGGATCCTAGGGTCCTGAGTTCAAGCCCCGTTGGCCACTGAATTAAAATACACCAGGAGGTTGATTCAGCCTGTCATCCTTCCGAGGTCAGCAAAATGAGTACCAGTGTACTGGTAAGGGGGACACTGCATCAGCGGCATAGCTGCGTCCCAACCAATGATGCAACCAGCAGCCACAGGCTGCACTCGATAGAGAGAGTGTCCCAAACATACAACAGCCATTCACTTGAAAAACTGGAATGGCACTCGGTAGAAAGCATACCTCTGCCAGGCTGAACAGTTCACGTTTTGTATCCCACTGATAGGCTGGATCTGAACCAAATTCTAATCGGCTTGGTCTTAGCACCTACTCAACTCATCCACCAGGTTTTGTCATAATCCATCCACAACCATTTGAAATATCATCCGAGGCTCGATACTGTATATCGTTTTGGCCCTCTCTCTCAATGGTGAAGAATGACTTCAAAAATTATCTTATCCAGATCAAGATCTTCACCAAAATTGAATCAATTCGTCTTGGTCACATCCCGAATATATTCATCATCCTTCGGCCGAATTCATCCATAACTTTGAGATATCGTGCCTTGTATCGTTTTGGCCCCATCTCTCAATGGCAAAGAATCACTTGAAAAATTCTAGTATCTGGATCCAGATCTTCACCAAAATCTAATCAATTCATCTTTTTCACACACCCAACCTGTCCACCAAATTTAGTCAATCCATAACTTTTTGAGATGTCCTGCTCACAGAAAGACAAACAGACAGGGGTGAAAACAACTTCTGTTGGTGGTGGTGGTGGTGGTGGTAATAAGGCAGAAGGAAATTAAAAAGGCACAATGCAACAAATCAAGGCTGCGGAAAACTCAAAGGTGCAGCCAGTGGGGTGAAACAGAGCCAGCAAAGTAGGATACGTGAATAAAGCCACGTGGAGCTGTCCAACTAAGTACTACAAGAATAATGGGCAGAGTGATCCCAGCGAAGAGGCGAACAGTGCAACAGCATATCAGAGGCAAATCCACCCTTCAGCGGCGTTAGATCTAGTTTAATCGCAGGATGAGTGCTTTTATCGTGCTGAATCATGCCCCATTGTGTCGCTCGGCAAGAACCAATATCAAACTAGAACGGCACTCAGTAGGGCGTGCACCTCAGCCAGGCTGAACAGTTTACGTTTTGTATCCAAATGATAGGCTGGATCGGGATCCACACCTGGACCAAAATCGAAGCAGCTTGCTCTTGTCAACTAACCAACTCATCCACTTAGATTTGTCACAAGTCGTCCACAACTTTTTGAAGTATCATGCTACATATTGTTACCCTCATAACAAAAGTGCAGAAGCTTCATCAACGAATAAAATGACTTAGGCACTTTTGTTGAGGGTGACGATATCATTTTTGGCCCCATCTCTCAATGGTGAAGAATCACTTAAAAATTCTCCTATCCAGATCCAGATTCGGATCTTCACCAAAATTAAATCAATTCTTCCTTGTCACACACCCAACCTATCCACCAAGTTTCATCCGAATCCATCCATAACTTTGAGATATCGTGCTATACATCGTTTTTGGCCCCATCTCTCAATGGGGAAGAATCTCTTTAAAATTCTAGTATCCGGATCCAGATCTTCACCAAAATCGAATCATTTCGTCCTTATTACACAACCAATCTCTCCACCAACTTTCGGCCGTATCCGTCCACAACTTTGTGAGATATCCTGTTCACAGTCAGACAGGCAGACGGACAGGGATGAAAGCACAACTCCGTCTACCTTCGGTGGTGGAGGTAATAAGGTCTGGTCCATTAGGAAGTGCATACCAATCACCTTCATGCTCGCGTCATTAGCCAGTACCCACACGATATACGATTAAATCCTGCACGCCCAAGCAATCAGCTGAGAGGAGGGTGATTCACCCCACCACCCAAGCCCCCTACCCTCCCCCAACCGCAACGAAAGGGGCTTGTCCCAATAGGAATGTGCTGTCTAGCACTTTCTTTCCTACCTGTGGTTTTTTTTTTTTCTTCCCCTCTCTGTCTCTGTCTCTCTTCCTCACAGCCTTTTGGCTACTGGTTGCATCATTGGTTAGGGACTTGGCAATGTCAATGATGCAATGCCTCTATTACTAGTACACTGGTGCTCATTTTGTGGACCTCAGAAGGATGACAGGCTGAGTCAACCCCACCTAGTATCAACTCAGCGGCCAACAGAGCTTGAACCCATGACCCAAGGATTCCAAGCCAACCACCCTAACCGCTAAGCCAACACCAGGCTCCTACGCGGCCCCGTCCAATTCAACAAAGGTGGAACACATGGACAAGACATATTAGCCTATCAAATCGAAAGGCCCGTCCCCCCAGCGAGCCACACAAAAGACAACTGAAAACTCTCACATGCACTTATTATGCATTCAGAGTCGTAAACATCTACATAAACAAACGGTGGCGAATGCCTTTTGTAACCGACCCATAAATGTAATACATTCTGGCTATAAAAAAAACAAAACAAAACAAAAAAAAACCTTGATTGTACACAGATATACATATTATTTGCTCTTAATTCCCTATTTTTTCAAAACAGTAATCATGGCGAAGACAAACATGGAATTGATCTTCGTAAAAAAAATTTCTTGATATTTCACCTTTGCTGCCATGTCCATAGTATGCACCAAGAACCACCAGGTCAGCAGTATCAGCCATTGCCCCAGAGTGCAAGTAATCCTTCTTCACCTTCAGCCAGTGACGCTTTCCAGGCTCATAGACGGACTATAAAGCAGGGATTTGGAAAGGAAGCAAAGGATGTAGAACATGGGGATGCAGGTCGGGTTGAGACCAGACAATAATACTGACTTATGTGAAGGAGCAATGCAACCTGGTTTTTCTCAACATTTTGCTGACAATATGTGCATGAAAATATTGTGACAGTTCTCAGAACTGAGACCTCAAGGCAATGGCACACAACATATAGCTGTACCAGTCAGTTATTTCATTATTACTTCTTTGAGAATAACCCTCCCCTTGTGTCAAATGGCCTACAAAGGGAATATGCATTGTGAGGGATCAGTTTGGTTTTTCCCCCATTTTCTTCTCCAGACAGGAACCACTCCACACATGACCGAGCACACGCTGCTAGCAGCCTAATTTGCAAATGCGCACCACATCCTCTTCAAATCTGCGTGCCACAACCAAACTGCCATTTCCACCACCATAGCCTTCTTCATCCACAATGCCAGCAATAACCACCCTGCTTGCTTCAGATACACATTGGACTTCATTGTTAGTCAAACACCACCATTCAAGCTCACCTTTCCAGCCTTCCACCATGATCTACATCACCTCACCCAACAATGACGCTTCAACTCCACAACCAGACAAACCTCATATGTCTCCACCACTACCCATCGCCTTCCTGCACCTTGGGACCATCAACTCGCTTCGTCAACGGACAGATTTGATTCACGCCAGGACCCTAGCCCAGCACCATTACAAACGGAGCCGTTTACACCAAGGCGCAAGTGTGCGCTTGCCGTTCCTTCACATTCCTCTATCAGCAGGGACTGCCCTGCTATCCAGCAAGCCATCCACACCCTTCCCGGGTGTTCGAGCGACAGATGGGGACCGCTGCATGTCGGCCCCGTGTTGAGTCAGGAGCTGATATGTGTGGCACAGTCAGAGGACAACTGAAGGAGATTCCAGCACAGCAACATCACAGGGAAGGTGACGTCACCCCGGACCAATGAGCACGCCATGCTCGGAGGAAAGAGGGCGGTGTGTGACACGTGCTCCCAGGAACCACTCCCACAAGAGGTGGGGATTTGCCCTTGATCCCCACAAACTCCACCACCCACGCACGGCCTTCAAGTAGACGCTGGTCATGGGGCGAGTTCTTCTGCTGGAGAGAATTACAAGGAGAGCCTCTGGACCGAGAGCTGGTGATGGTTGCTGCAGGGCAGAGTAATCGTTTCACAGTTCATGGATGTTTGCTACCACAAGGAACGTAACAGAATGACGAGGAAGCAGATGAAGTGCCAAGCAATCCGGGGAGCAAGAGGCAAAATCAGCAATCAGAGATGATAGGTAGTTCTGATTCTCACGTTCTTTCAATTTTTTTTCCGCCGATTTGTCTACTGTAGACGCACAAGAGTCATTAGCGAGGGCAAAGCCCGAAGAAATGCTCTTTTTAGAGCAACCATGGGCTTACACTCTGTCTTTCTCACTCTATGCACCGACAGTGCATCTCACGCACACCTCTTCATCTCACACCCAGACCACCCCCCCCCCAATGCTCTTCATTACTCCCACCCTTACCTATAGTTCTGCTCTTTCTCTGTACTGCATGAATGTGCATCATTGTATGTCTTTTGCTGCACCACATGAATACTGTGTGCCTGCTGTATGAATACACCCTGTAAATAAACTCCTTATCCTGGCTGTGCCACAAGATTTTTCCTCTTGCTTCCTTATAAATACACAGCCTGGTGTTGGCTTAGTGGTTAAGGTGGTGGCTTGGGATCCCATGGTCCTGAGTTCAAGCCCCGTTGGCTGCTGAATTAACACCAGGGGGTTGACTCAGCCTGTCATCCTTCCAAGGTCGGCGAAATGAGTACCAGTGTACTGGTCCCGGTGTATGCCCCGGTTAGAATAGGTGTACCATATCCCTGTGTGTCGTAAGAGGCGACCAGGGTTGGCGTCAGGAAGGGCATCCGGCCATAAAACATTGCCTCAAGAAAAAGCCAACCCCTGCACCACAGGGAAAAATGGCTGTAAAAACGGTCATTTTATTTTTTTTATTCCTTATAAATACACCAATGTCAGTTGTTCAGTTCCACCTGCTTGTAGTGTCCTTTTTACATTGGTCCAGCAGTCCGCAGTATTATTAGAAGGGAAGTTTTACCCCCATGTGATCTGCTCTCAGCAGCTAGTGTGCACTTACTGTATTGCTCAGCAGTAATCCAAGTGTGCGCTGACTGCACAAAACTTGGTTAATCTAGTCAGCTCTTCAGGTAAATGGTATTAGATGGGTAACCATGTTAGAGTTGACAAAGTTAATTGTCGTTTGTTGTTCTTCAGCGACCCACCGGGCCACCAAATTATCTGCAGTATATTGGCTTACAGGGCTGGGTGTTCGGGAGGAACTCCAGTGTTTCCCTTTGCGGTAATCCCCGAACCCTGAGTCCGTAACAATATTGTAAATGTAATTTGAATATGAAATCCTCAGTTAACAGAACTCCACGGTCTAACAGGCTACGGATCTTACCGGGCTGTAGCTGCTTGACTTAGACTGCTGGCTTAGAAGGGTTATGCTTAGAGGTTCCAGTGATACCTTTCTATTGGCATGGTAACCTAACTGGAGGCCATGCCCTTGGCGCCGCACCTGGTGAACTTCATCACCCATCTAACACCATCTCTACTGTGAAGCATGGTGGTAGCATCATGTACTGGAGATGCTTTTCAGCAGCAGGAACTTGGAGACTTGTAAGGATAGATGGAACGATGAATAGAGCCAAATCCAGGAAAATCCTTGAGGAGAACCTGCTTCAGAGTGCAAAAGACCTGAGACTGTGGTGAAGATTTTCATTCCAACAGGACAATGATCCCAAGCATACAACCAAACCAACACTAAAATGGCTTCAGAACAGAACGTGAAAGTCCGTGAGTGTCCCAGCCAAAGCCCAGACTTGAATGCCATTGAGAATCTGTGGAAAGACTTGAAGATTGTTGTTCACCGACACTCCCCATCCAACTTGACAGAGCTTGAGCAAATCTGCAAGGAAGAATGGGAGAAACTTCCCAAATGTAGTTGTGCAAAGCTGATACAGACATACCCAATAAGACTCGAAGCTGTAATCGCTGCCAAAGGCGCTTATACAAAGTATTGACTTCAGGGGTTGAATACTTATTGATGCAAGACATTTCAGCTTTGAATTTTTAAATAAATTGTAAAAACACATTTTCACTTTGTCATAATGGAGTATTTTGTGTAGATTGGTGACAAAAAAAAAAACTTAAATTTAATCCATTTTAAATTTAGACTTTAAAACAACAAAATGTGAAAAAGTCAAGGGGTGTGAATGCTTTCTGAAGGCACTGTATGTAGTTAATAAAGATCAAATCTGCAACACCACCCCTAAATAATAAATAAGTGAATAAAATAAAAAAGTTTAGTACACCAAATACTTTCTAAAAAAGTATGGAAAAAGTGGACACAGAATTTTCATATCATTACAATGGCAAGTATGTTGTGGAAACGACTTCTCGGGGAGTAACTTTGCGTATTATGGGGTAGTTCTCTCCAATATTGCACATATTAGCATAAGTGTGAGGTTATTTAATTGTGATACAAGGCATGAGTGATTTAACGTGTAGAAAGCTGCCGTCTTCCCTCTCCTAAGGTGCTTGTTGAGAACTGCCATCCCTTGATACCCTTTTTAATGTCCTCACCTTTGTAATCTGTCTTTTATATTCTTTAAAAGGTAACACCAGGCCGTCAGGTGCACAGAATCGGAAAAAGGGCATGGCCCTGCGATATTGATCGGACTTGCCTGAAGCTCAAGTGTGGGGCGCGCCTTGATTGAAGGCTGGAACACCAATTAGAGCAGGGCAGCCGACTAGAAGCCACATCATTGGACGGAGCATAGCCAGAAGGGATAAAATGTGGGGGCAAAAAGAGTGGGGCTTTGGACTCCGGTGTGAAAATTGTGTGGGTTTTGTGCATGGTCAGCAAGACAGACACCCCTGCTGCTCAGTGATTACTACCCCCCTCCCCCTGCTCACACCTTCAGTGGTGGAAGTAACTAGATTTTTGCAAGTGTGCTCAACAATATATACCTGGTTTCCCCTGGGCATTTTTAGGATGATTCATTCGACAAAGAAAATAATCAGAGGGAAAGTGTGAAACTGCAGTGTTTCAAGGGGGAAGTGAAGCCATGCTAAAATCCTCATAATCATAATAGAATTCAAAAAAATAATAAATAAATACAATAAATTATTTTTAAAAGAAACAAACAAACAAAAAAAACGCTCGGCCGTAGTTAATTCACCGGGTAGTCACCAGTGGGAGTTAACCAATCACACCTATACATTTACCGTCCTCCCGCCTCATCATTCAGTGAAAGTTTACATGGGAGTAAATGTGCAAAGTTTATAAATGTGACAATCTGAAAATGTAAATATAAAACGATGTGTGGTTAACTTTTATACATTTATTTGTTCGATGTACACTACCGGTCAAAAGTTTTAGGAACACCCCCATTTTTCCAGTTTTTACTGAAATTTAAGCAGTTTAATGTTTCAATGTACTCTGAAATTAAAGCATAGAACAAATAAACAATTGCAGATAAAAAAGAAATAATGGAATCGTTTTGTTGAACAAAATTTAATTGAGATTTTTGACTCATCAAAGGAGCCACCTTTTGCAGATATAACAGGCAAACATACTCGTGGCATTCTTTCCACAATGGAAATCAAATATTGTTTGGAAAGTTCTTCCCAACACTGTTGCAGAAGTTCCCACAAATGTGTTGCACTTGTAGGTTGCTTTACTTTCACTCTTCTGTCCAGTTCATCCCAAACCAGCTCGATGGGGATTAAGTCTGGAGACTGTGCTGGCCATTCCATGATTTGAAGCCTACCGTCTTGCTCCTTTCTTCTAAGGTAGTTCTGACATAGCCTGGAGGTATGTTTTGGGTCGTTATCTTGCTGTAGGATGAACCCCTGACCAACTAGGCATAGACCAGAGGGTATTGCATGGCGCTGCAAAATGCTGTGGTAGCCCTTTTGGTTCAGGGTGCCAGTCACTCTGTGCAAGTTGCCGACTCTGGATCCAGCAAAAGAGCCCCAGATCATCACGCTTCCTCCATGTTTGACAGTTGGTGTCACACACTGAGGAACCATCCTTTCGCCTACTCGACGGCGTACAAAAACCCTGCATGATGAACCGAATATTTCAAATTTTGATTCATCGGTCCATAAGACCTTCTTCCAGTCTTCAGTAGTCCACTGGTGGTGCTTTCAGTAGCCCAGGCAAGCCTCTTTTTCTTATTTTACCATCTTAGCAATGGCTTTCTTACTGCCACTCGACCTGTCAAACCTGCAGCTTGAAGTCTTCTCTTCACAGTTGAAACTGAGACTTCCTTACTTCGACCAATGTTAAGCTGTGCTTGAAGCTGTTGTCCTGTAAGCCACCTATTACACAAGCTGTTGACTCTCAGAAACTTGTCTTCTGATTGTGTTGTGGCTTTGGGTCTGCCAGACCTCTTCCTGTCAGAGTTTCCTCCATTTCCATGTGCTTTTTGATGGTGCAGAAAACTGTACTCACTGACACCTTGGCTTCTTTGCAATTTTTCTAAAGGAAAGACCTACACTTTGAAGGGTTATAATGGTCTGTCTGATTTCCTTTGTTAATTGTCTTTTTCTCACCATTATGATAGCAATATACTACTTACTGCAGTGCAATATTGTCCAAATAATGCTTCAGAGGGTGAAGCAACACAGTCTGTTCCAACACTGCTTTTGTACAGACAGAGGGTTTGTAAAGAATTAACAAAAGTTGGGACACCTGAAGCAATTGTTTGCATCAACTTTCAAGGCTTAATTTACTTCCATTGCTGCAGAACAGCTGCAGTTTCTAACCCATTACTTGTTCCCTGAAAAGGGCCTTTTTTAATAACTCTGAAATTTACATTATTTTTCAGTTTTTGGTAACCTAAACTTTTTTTTTTAACCTATGGCAGTTTACCGCTTAGCTTTGTACCATTTCAGGTTATTCACTGGACTTGAACTGCTTAAATTTCAGTAAAAAACTGAAAAATGGGGATGTTCGAAAACTTTCGACCCGTAGTGTCGTTCCCCAACACAGAATTTGAGTGACCAGTTAAAAAATAAATTGCCAGATTTACAACCATCTTAACTTTCACCTCCTGATTTCCATGCATGGAAGAAATACTCAAATGTTCTCTCTATGTTAGGGTCCATGCACATCAGAAGCAAACCAATTTTTCAAGTGTGGTCACCATGGGAGAAGTAATGGTCATGCGAATCATGCTTGCACACTGAATAGATTTGGTCGAATCGTGTTTAAGCTGAATAAAATCACCATACTTTTTACCTTAAGTATTTTGGTGACAATGGTGAATGTCAGCAAAAGTATGACTTGATCAATTAAATCGATTATAATTTAAGCATTAATAAAGCTAAATGCAATTTTCTATTAAATAATGTTTAAATTATAGTTTTGTTTTATTGTTGATAGAGGCCAAAATATTTAAGTCACATTACATGAAAAAAAAACAAAAAAAAAAATACAAAACAAAGTATTGATGGAATTCCTTTTCTAAACTATCCAAAACAGATCAATGGTATTGATTTCTCTGTAACTAGTGAAGGATAGACAAGTTAATTCCCCCAGAATTGCAGATGGGGTAATTCTGGAATCAAGGATGAGATAATTCCTCCATCTTTACAGACCAAGACGAGTTAATTCCCCAAGAATTGATGTGTTTTAGTACGACTTGTAATACCCCTCATCAGGTGTGGTGGTGGGCTCTTCATATTTACATAGAGATAATTGGGGCCTCCACCCTCCACACTGAACCCCAGAACTAATTTTTTTCACGACCCAAAACCTTCCTGTGCACAACCAGAGTACAACCGACAGTTTTCAAATCATTCTACCCAGCAGTTCAAGAATGCGTAGAAGTCCTTGCTGATTGCACCCAATTGTTACCCTGTGACCATGTCAGTTAAATGTTGCTCTTCCATGAGTCTCACTCTTGTACAAAAGAAAAATCGCAACGATCTTTGACTCACCATGACGTCTTTCAGCACAAGTCCCTCGAGACCCTCTCGAATCACCCTTGTGATCATTTCTGCCAAATCTGCTGCTTTCTATCAAAGAACGACCAGACAACATGGTAAACACTAGATACGAGTAGACTCCTTTGTTTGAGTCAACTAGTCTTCCAATCAATTTACTGGTCTACTAAGAGCAGACCTACAACCACGACAATTTCTTGTATTCCAATCTCTTATGCATAATGGCTGGAGCTTACCGTAACATGCTGCATTTCCGAAAAGAGTACATGATTTGGGATTTCAATCATGTTTTCATGTAGAAACTTGCGACGCTCCTTTATGGGCCTTGTGACAGCACAAGAAGAAGTTTTGTGTACAAACAAGTATTCACACATTCATCCATGCTATATGTTTGTTTCCATTTGTATAAAAAATAAAAAAGGTTTTAAGCTCATGGTTCAAATGCATGATTTCATCACAACTGCCATCACAATACCAAAGCTACAACCACACATTATTTTGACCCTTTCTCAGCAATCTTCTGTTAAACCCGACTTACATACCTGTCCATGAGGTTCTGTCCATTAAAATAGATGCAGTCAAACACGAAAAGACACACATTGGCATCCCTGAAAGCAGTTTTCTGCAAACAACATGACAACCCGCTGTGAAAACATTGCAAGGCACAACTGCTTAAGCACAGGGTAAATCGAAAGTTGTGGAGTGGTACACTTAGGAACGTGTCCTTTTACCTTATGAATGCCCAGCGAACCGAAAGGCAGTGGTTGGCTCGTCTTACAGTCAATGAGCAGCACCTCAGCATCTAGAATAAGGCTATCACCGCCAGGAAAAGCCTGGGGGATATAGTCCTTAAAGTGAGCCACCTGTAAGGAAGCAAGTGGGTAACAAGGAGAGATCAACGTTTTGCAGTGATATTTATAAGGTATGTAATGAAGAAAAAGGGGTTGAGAAGCTTGATCTTAAGCTCTACCTTATGAGGAAGAACGGGCTTGAGGCTTCGGCTATAGTACTGGAACTCATTTGCCTTCTTATGCACCTGCACGCGCTCCCCATCATACTTGATCTCGGAATACATTCCATTTGGACATTTCTTCATGGCATACTCGACTGATTTGCAAGCCTCAGCCTAACAATGCACAAGCACATTTTTATACAACTGGAGAAAAATATTTATTGTACAGCACAACATTCAGATAAAAAAGTAAAAGTATTGAGTTAGTATGTTTGTCCATTCTTATCCAAGCACCTTGTTCATGATCCTGCTGTCTCAGGTTCCAATCCCATGTACTGGGTGGATGGTTCAAATGTAATGTGGATGAAAATCAGAGTAATGTAGATTTGTCCACATCAAATTTGAAACTCTACACAATTTGATTGTCCTTTGTTGATGGGATAGCCTGGAAGCAAGCACACTTGCCTCTGAGCCATTTAGCCTGGCTTCAAGCCTTGGCCCAGTTATAAACTGTCACCCTGGTGTCCCACAGGCAGGACAAAACAAACTTGCGTCATCCCTCGGATGGTTGTTAAACTGGCACGAGTTAGTCGTGGATGATAAACATCCCATAGTGTCCTTCGCGAAGAGTATGTGAGCTATCCTTGACACCATGACTACATTCCAAATTCCTGTTCTAACCTACAGTAGGCACTGCATCAGCGGCACAGCTGTGCTCCCAGCAATGATGCAAGCAGCAGCTACAAGCTACATACGAAATGAGAATGATGAACAAGGCCCTTGTGAATTCATCCAGTACAAAAATGCAATGATATCTCTTAATGTCCACTGACATGAGATATTTGTGCAAGTCCACTGTGATCCTCAGAAGATACAAGAAAAATCTAAATTCATTCGGATAGCATCGACTTATTACAAACGAATGCTTTATCAACATACACTTCGTGGTGAAACATAAACCACAGCATCCAAGGCCAAATGCAGAAACCACTGCACAGAAGGCACAAGACGTTGAAGCAAAGAAGAATACGATTCACTTTTGGAAATGCAAAAAAATGGTTGGAGTATTTTATGAGGGTGGCTCGAGTCAAAGTTACACTCAGGTAAACCTCTAAATCAGCGAAGGAAACATGCCACATTACAACTTGGCGTATGAATGATGGCACTTGTCCGCAAGGTGACAGTCATGCAGAAATGCCTCAAGTTGTGTCAATATGTACAACAAACATGGTGGCTGAAGCGGTGTCCATGTGGGAAGACGGCAAAACAAAATTACAGCTTATGACGAAGGTGGTGAGTAAATTTCCGAAACACAATAGTTCAACTTGTTGGTGAAACACCTGTCTTCATGAGTGTATCATAAGCAGCTTTGCACGATTCATACCAGCATTGGCTGAACAGGGATCATGAGAGTGGCTGATACTGTGAGAGAGCTGCTGGCTCCAGTGGTCTCCTGCGAAACTTTCCAATTGCTCAGGACTCTGTCTACCACGTCACGCAGGTCACGCGATGCTTTAAATGCCTCGTACGCATTTATATCCAAACCATCAAGTCTGGCAGAAGCACAAGTGTTTTTAGGTTTGAGAAAGGTCTTTAGTGTACAGCAAAGCAATAATTATATTCCACTGACTGATCAAATACATACCTCCTTTATTTCACAAAGTTATAACTTATTTCCCCTATTTTCATGTCTCACATTCTGTACTCATGTCAACATTTTCCCAACAATTGTAACTGCAGCATATGGCAAAACAAATTAATGTGTACAACGCTGCGTCATAACCAAGCACCACAATATCACAACCAAGGACTGTGGAAAAAGGACCAACATGTGTTTGGCGCCAGCATTCATTCGCAGGTCATGCTTGATGAGGCGTACGATGCATTTCAGATCATTGGATGTACACCTGGTGTGGGGAAGGCAAAGGAAGCAAGTAAGAGAACAAGGACAAATGTGTCCAAGAGCAGCGTCCTAAAGGTTTTGTCGGCTAAAAAAAACAAAACAAAAAAAACAACCTCCGATATTTCGTCACGTGCCTTGATTAAGCCAATAGCGAGACCCATCATAATGTATTTACGTATTTATGATATATAGTGTATTTACGAAATAAATAGTGTATTTACGAAATTACAATACGATAAATGGAATAATCTTTAAATAGTAACGTGAACTTTTCGAAACTTTAAAACAAATGTCCGAATATATTTCAAAGTTCATGATAGACGCTCTCAAAAGGCACCGT
>NC_140970.1:91783991-91882650 GCF_056783735.1 Eptatretus burgeri
TCTGACACCCGGACTTGAATCCCCAACAGTGGCTCACAAAACAAATCGAGGTGCCGAAGCAGGTTTTTAAAAGACGAGACGGGAATATTCTGGAAGAGAGGATGCCGTACTTTGCAGCTTCCTGTCCAAGCAGAGAAGATGGGGATTCAAGCTGAGGGGGTTAAGGATCGTGTTACTGTTACCCTTTTCCATTGTGGCAATGCTGTAGGCGACTGTCGTATCGTTAATGCTGCTTTTTCAATCGCATTCCCCACTCACCCTTCCCCCGTTCCACCCTCTCCTCTCTCGCAGCATCATCCTGAGATAAATCTTGTGGTTTCTATTTATGGTGGCAGAGTACAATGCGGGTACGTAATGTTCTTACCCTCCTCCACCTTTCTGTTTTGTAATAAATAAAAAAGGTCAAAGTCTTGTGTTTTTATTTTACATACAGTGTATTTATTGTATTTACATGTTTATTTCAATGTTAACATGCTTTATACATTTACATGTGTATTTCAATTGTAATGCG
The DNA here is from genome assembly GCF_056783735.1 of Eptatretus burgeri. Classification (NCBI taxonomy): domain Eukaryota; kingdom Metazoa; phylum Chordata; class Myxini; order Myxiniformes; family Myxinidae; genus Eptatretus; species Eptatretus burgeri. The sequence continues at coordinate 91,784,503 of NC_140970.1, forward strand.
TTTATTTATGGCTGCAGTCAATCTTCTTCGATATTTTCTCGAAGTCCAGGAACTGAACCCCACTGTTCCCATTGGCCCTTGGTTTCCACGATCACAGTTTTAACTATCGCGGCATTTTCCAGGAACCTAACCTCCACGACACTGGAGGGTTTACTCTATTTTCTCAGGTGGTATTTTGAGAGAGACCTGCGGTGTGGAACCACAGTGTTCACACACGTCTTTTTACGATGCAGCAGTGCCGAGTGAGCGACATGGTAAGGTGAAGTGAATGGCAATTCAGTCACCTGCACTACATACAGTGTTTGGCACGCACTGTCACTGCTAAACACAATCAAAAATACATCCTGTTCTCCTTTTAACAACTGGTCGATGGATCAAAGTACAAAGTTCAGACCCCACACACCTGTGGTGCGGGCCCCAGAGTCTCATGTGGTACCTCTGTGTAATCCAGTACACCCGCTGAAAATGTTTTTTTTTGTTTGTTTGTTTTACACGAGATCGCATTGTTTCACCTTTTTGTGCGATCTGCTTTTATTATATTTTGAGATCAGATCTGATACCCCCTCCCCACCTCCTCACTCCCTCGCCCCACCTCACTCCCCCCTTCTTCCTCTACATCCCTCAGTATTTCCATCAGTGAAGCGATGGGTTGTATTTGCTCATAATTAATACACAGTATAACAAAAAAGAAAACATACAAAAATAATATACATGACAGGATGAGTACTTTGGCAGAATCTGTCTGGCGAAACCAGTATTTTTGACATCGTTAACTGGCCAACTGAGATTTTTTACTGTATTTTTTTTTAACCTGGCATCTCTCTAGCCGAGCTGACAAAGGTTGTCAGTCCTTTTTTGAACAGAATGGAAAACTAGGCGAACAGAGAGACATGCGCAAAGCAGATGCAAAATCGGCATTTTTAAAATGTGAAAATGCAATGGTTGTACAAGCAAGGAAAAGACAAACAGACCGTGAAGCAATATCATGCAGAGCTTGTTGCTGTTCCTCCTCCTTTGTGAGCTGTGAGAGTTGAGTGAGTGCTATATCGACCTCCTGCAGGCTCAAATGGCTCTTGGCTGCACGTGGGCAATTTTTACTCGCCTCAAAAAATAACCTCACGGTCTCAGGAACATCTCCCTAAACACACACACACACACACACACACACACACACACACACACACACACACACACACACACACACACACACACACACACACACACACACACACACACACACACACACACACACACACACACGTTTACCACTTCATGAACATTTTGTCAGATCTAAAGAACCACCTCACTCCAACACAGTCACAAAAACAGATGAACAGCAATGCCCCTTACGACTTCACACACAAAGTTGAGCAGAGGAGTATCTTTCCGAATGTAGGTGATTTGCTAGAAAACACGAGTCGATGAATGACATGCTCCGATCCAATCTGACACCACCCCCCCTCCTTACTCCCTCAACCAAACCAATACCTTGTGCAAATAAATTCAGGAACATGCATCGAAAAAAGAAAAAAAAAATCTGGCTCAATTTTATGTTGTTGTTTTTCCAGACTAATAAAGAATCTGTCCTTAAGGTTTGGTTAATTCCCCACTTCTATGTCTTTGGCGCGTCTTATTATTTATATGGCAAGTGACCCGCATTTCATAGGTTTGGCCCATTTTGTTTCCGAAAACCCATGGACTTGTTTTAGTGTCGTCAAAATCCGTATTGGACAGAAAGTATGAGCAATTTCAAAAAGGCAAGTTTTCACTTCCATTCCACTCGCATTTCCACACAGACTGACAAATATGCAAGGTTGCACTCTATTCCATTGGTTGTGTGGCATCACGAGCTTTACCAATCCAAAGACCACCTCACCATCCTCTTTCCTGGATTCCGTACACAGTAGTACTTCACTTTCTCGTGTCTACAATCTTGCCATCACCTCGAATCAATCGATATGTGCTTTCAAACGTGCTCTTCGACTTCCTTCTGTGATTAAAGTTTTATTGTTGATATCATCCTTTATCATTTCTGGAATTACCACAATTTTATGGAATTGTCATTTAAAGAGACCAAATTGTCATAATTTGGTCTCTGTAAGCCAGGTAACACTGCTTTTTCTTGTGGGGATGCTATTTGCATTAAATATGACATCATATGTCACAGGTGATACCTGGAAATAAATAAATAATGTCAACAAAACAGAAATTTTCTTTCACATGCATCAAACTGCATCGTAATATCCAGTTTCATCCATTTTTAGCTCACCTGGAATCTTGGTCCAGGTGAGCTTATGGGATGGTGCGTCGTCTGTCCATAAATACTTGCAACTTCTACTCTGAAACTTCACATGCAATTTTGATGAAACTTGACCACAACCTTCATTACCTGCAATGTACCAAATTTTGGTCACACTATTTAAAAAAAATTAAATAATAATAATCGTGGTCGAAGGGGATTTATGCGGGAGGGGTGGGGGGAGGGCTTGGTTGTTGTTCCCCAAAATTGGTATATGCTATAACATTGGTAGGTACATTTTACTGAGTCTGTCCCACATTGACTTCCTCCTCAGAATGATTGTTCAACCAGGTGAACGGCCAGGGGCCTTGCCCCACTGTTTTTATTACGGTTGAATTTGGAATGGTCTTCTTCTTTCGTATACAGCACATAGCTACTGGTAGCATATCTTGCTGGGTGGTCCGCCTATGCTGCTGATGCAGTGCCCCCTGTCGATTAGATTAGAGCAGAAATGTATAATTTGTTCAGGGTACTGGAGATAGCTCACCTACTCTTCGCGAAGGACATTGTGGGATCATTAAACATAGACCAACTAATGTTTGCAGATCGGATTTCCAGATTAATGTCGATCCGACGGGTGGCACACACATTGATGCTCGCCCTACATGCAAAACACCAACATCAGGATATTGCCAGGCCAAGATTTGAAAACAGGTTAGAGAGCTAAGAGGTGAGTGTGCATTCCTCTTGGCCATCCTAACCCTACCCAAGCTAACCCAACCCCTCTTACTTGTCTATATTCGTGTCTGTCTCTCATCAACAGAATGTTGATGAAGGTATGCAAACTGTTGTGTGAAGCAAGGCAAAACTGCAAAAGAGGAGTATTTTACTCCAACAAAGGGTTAGCACCTGAAACGTAAGCTTCTTGCATTTCCCACAGTGGTTAGCAAAACCTCAATCAATGCCCTGTTGAGTTCGTCCATTGTTATACCTGTCGACTGATTCTAGTCTTCAAGAGCAAGATTAGTTCTTCTTTCTATGTTAATCAATTCCCCAGATTATTGTATGAAGCTGTGGCTCCACTTCCGACTCATTGGCTTTTTACTCTCTCATCTTGCTCATCCATAAACCTCAATCTTTTGAAGAAAAAAAATATATATATATATATATATATATATATATATATATATATATATATATATATATATATATATATATATATATATATATATATATATATATATATATATATTGATACATACATACAAAATTATTCAATTTAACCAACAAACACAAGATTTCAATCACTTGGCAACACAGAAAAACAATTCACATTAATAGATATTCTTAACTTTAAGCTAACAAAAACAAACAAAAAAAAAACTACAATGTACACTACGTGGCCAAAAGTATGTGGACACCTGCTTGTCCAACATCTCATTCCAAAATCAAGGCCATTAATGGGGAGTTGGTCCTCCCTTTGGTGCTATAGCAGCCTCCACTCTTCTGGGAAGGCTCTCCAAGAGATGTTGGAACATTGCTGTGGGGATTAACTTCCATTCAGCTATAAGAGCATTGGTGAGGTTGGGCACTGATGTGGCGATTTCGTCTGGCTCGCAGTCGGCGTTCCAATTCATCCCAAAAGGTGTTCTATGTGGTTGAGGCGAGGGCTCTGTGCAGGCCAGTCAAGTTCTTCTATACTGATCTTGACAAACCATTTCTGTTTGGACCTCACTTTGTGCATGGGGGCATTATCATGCTGAAACAGGAAAGGGCCTTCCACAAACTGTTGCCACAAAGTTGGAAGCGCAGAATTGTCTAGAATGTCGTTGTATGCTGTAGCTTTCAGATTTTCCTTCATTGGAACTAAGGTGGATAGCCCGAACCATGAAAAACAGCCCCAGACACTAATTCCTCTTCCACCAAACTTTACAGTTAGCACTATGCATTCGGGCAGGTGGCATTCTCCTGGCATCCACCAAACCCAGATTCGTCTGTGGTATGCCAGATGGTGAAGCATGATTCATCACTCCAGAGAACGCATTTCCACTGCTCCAATCCAATGTCAATGAGCTTAACACCACTCCAGCCGACCCTTGGCATTGCACATGATGATCTTAGGCTTGTGTGCGACTTCTCGGCCATGGAATCCCATTTTAAGAAGCTCTCGACGAACAGTGTTTGTACTGACGTTGCTTCCAGAAGCTCTTTGGAACTCGGCAGTGAGTGTTGCAACCGATGACAGACGATTTTTCCACGCTACGCACCTCAGCATTCGGCAGTCCCATTCTGTTAGCTTGTATGGCCTACCACTTCAAAGTCGAGCTGTTGTTGCTCCCAGACGTTTCCATTTCGCAATAACAGCACTTACAGGTGACCGGGGCAGCTCCAGCAGGGCAGAAATTTGATGAACTGACTTGTTGGAAAGGTGGCACCCTATGACGGCACCACGTTGAAAGACACTGAGCTCTTCAGTACAGCCCATTCTACTGCCAATGTTTGTCAATGGAGATTGCACGTCTGTGTGCTCGATTTTATACACCCGTCAGCAATGGGTGCGGCTGAAATAGCTGAATCCACTAATTAGAAGGGGTGTCAGCATACTTTTGGCCATGTAGTGTACAAGTCATAACGTTTCCACCTCTAGCTCACAATTTGCACAGTCATCAATGCATATGTACAACTGGCCCTCATCTTGAAAGTAAGTTAAAGGTATGTCCTCATCTACAACTGCAATTGCCTGTGGGCATGCAACCTGTTAACCACACACACATGAACAAACCTTCTGCTGCTTTCCCTACTCACCATCACTATTGTAGTGTTGCGACTTGAACAAAGAAATAAAAGAACCACTTATTTAATTGTTTGGGGTGGGGGGGGGGGGTTAAAATGATATATTTGTAGTCTGGTTCAAAGCTCAAAAAATTAATGCTTGTACATCTCATCTTCTGTCTTGACATACCTTTTCCAGGTCGGTGACCATATCATCATGATTGCAGTTGAACACTCGGCTGAACAGCTTGACAAGTTGCTTGTCACTCACATTGTACACAGACTTCACCACTCCAGGCAAAAGCATCTTCATCGTAAGGTAAACATCACCACGAAAGCCATCTGGTGTACAAACACAACCATATCATTGCTAAAAGCAATCTCTCCTGGAGTGAGATAAGGTATACAATGCCAGTTAAAAACTTGCCTCCGCCAGTGCCCTTGCGGATGAAGTCGTGCACGATCTGGGTTTTTGAGTTATAGCTTGCCTGCTCAGCAATTAGCGCACACAACTTGCGGAACTCGCGGAATGACGAGTCCTTATGGGTGGGGTCGCCCTTTGTGGAGGTCAGTGGAGAAGTAGATGAGGGAGCAGGTGGTGAAGACCCAGGTCCAGGCTTGCTGGCTCCATTAGAATCAAGTGGGATAGCTGAAAAGGGCAAGTGATCCATTAAATATCGACTGATACCACCATTTTCACCACTGACTGAGATTAATAATTTCTATACCACTCTGGGGGATAATCAAAATGTCCATGGCCAGGTTGTGTGCATTTCAGTGACTGATAATTTACCCTTGACTTGTAAGTCGCTACTCCATTGCAAGGTGCTGCCAAAGGAGCTCTCAACCAGGGCAGCAATGTAGAATTTGGCCACAGTATAGGCATAGAGTTGGTCACGTGGCATGGGGATATTAAATATCCACAAATAAATGTCGGCAGAAAGAACACCCAAATAAATTTCCCCACTGAAGAACGTCGTACTCATTGAAGCAATGCCCCACTTGCAGAGCACCAGGATAGTAATTTATAATGAGGGTGGGAATCAAACTCATAATAGCTCAAATATGACTATGCTACTTCTAGGCAATCCTATCAGCCTGCTGGGAGCATGTTAGCATGACCTTAGGGCTTACAGAAAAGTGAGCGAAATAGCCACATCGTGTGTTTTGAGGATTTGTCCACATAAATGTTTGGAAAGTATGAATTTGTAATTGGAGGGAAACCTTGTTGGGAAGGCTGTTTGGTGGAACATATTAATCCTCGAGTCGTGTCAAGGAAGAAATCTGGGCAAAGCACTTGAAGATCAGCGAAAGCAATGACTCTGCATGATATATAATAATCTCATCACCCAAAAAAACAGGGCTGCATCATCTCAGACTTTAAATTTTGAAAGGAACAACGAAAAAAAGGATCGATGGATAGAGAATAGGAACCCATTCGATCGTGTGATTGCATTCTGCCAGACCTCGCACTGCACATGTACTGTATGTGATGCACATGTAATAGAAAGTGCTGGGAAAAACAGGATTCTCTTCCAAGGAGCCTTCCCCCCTGCATATGATACCTATATGTATCATAATGAAATGGAAGACCAAGAAGGAACCCGAAGAAGTTAAGAACAAGGAAGGAGTCAATAGGAGGAACCTTGACAGGATTCGGGTTTCAGCCGCTACTCCACTACCCTCAAACCTATCCAGGTGCAGCCAAAGTGAGCCTGACAGAAAAATTTCTGCAAAAATTCACTTCTCCATCAAGAGATAGATAATGAAAGAGAGAAAGACAGTAAAAGAGCTGAAAGAGAAGAAAAAGCAAGAATTAGAATGAAAAGAAAATTGTGAAAATAAATAAATAAACAAACAAGCCAAGCTGTTAGGTGGTGTTCAGATTTCCCTTCATTGGAACTAAGGGAGATAGCCCGAACCATGAAAAACAGCCCCAGACAATTATTCCTCTTCCACCAAACTTTACAGTTAGCACTATGCATTCGGGCAGGTGGCATTCTCCTGGCGTCCACCAAACCCAGATTCGTCTGTGGTATGCTAGATGGTGAAGCATGATTCATCACTCCAGAATTTGGCCAAGTTAGCCAAGCCAAGCGAACCCTAACCCTAACAGTCTGCTAGGCAACGGAGGGGTCCATAGCAACGGTTCTTTCTCACACATAACTAGGACATACCATGAACCTACCATACCAGTTTTATGTATATCTGACTCATAGTCTCTGAGATATAACGAACCTCGTATTTTTATTGTTTTCAACCAGGGTTCATTCAAAGTCTATCTTCTCCGACAGTTTTCATAGGATCCGGATGGAAATTTTTGACAATATGGCTGAATGTACTGCCCACAGTCGCTCGTGGCCCGATTTTTGATTTTCGAAAAAATAATTTTTTTTATGATTTTTCCAAAATTTCAAAGTCCCGTTGCTAGGCAACGGTGGTGTCCACAGCAACGGTTCTCATTTGCTCACAACTAGGTCATGGTATGAACTGACCAACCAAGTTTCATCGAAATCGCCATTGCATAAACTGAAATCGCCATTTTTAGGTCATCTCTACCGAGATGACCTAATAAAGCCGGACCAAGTGTCCGTCCGTCCGTACGTACGTCCGTCAACAATTTTTCTTTCCAATCTTGATGAAACTTAGTATGTGGGTAGAGGTCGATGAGTGTTGCACAACGATACAACTTTTGTCCGGGTTCAAGGTCAGGGACGAGGTCACGAGGTCACGTAAGTTATAAAAAAAAAAAAAAATCGCCATTTTCAAAACCTATCTAGTCTGCCATTCTATAAGATATTCGGCAACTGTTTATTGATTATGATTGTAAAAATATTATCTTGTATTTAACTGGACAGATTTTTGAATTTCCGTCCCGTTTGGCCGCCACGTAACCTGGAAGATGGTCAAAAACACCTCCCGATACAAAGAAAACCTTTTACTTCCGATCTTGATGAAATTTGGTATGTGGGTAGAGGTCGATGAGTGATACCCAACGACATATTTTTTTCCCCGGATTCGAGGTCAGGGTCAAGGTCACGAGGTCACGAAAGTTGTGAAAGTCGCCATTTTCAAAACCTATCTGGTCTGTCATTTTAGGAGATATCTGGCAACGGTTCATCGATTATGATAGTAAAAAACATTATAGAGATGACCGTCACCCGCACACGGGGGTAATTTTAAATACAGATAATAAGGGTAGAACAAATCTCAAAAAAAAAAATTTGAACATTTTTTTTTTTTTTCGAGATCGACTACCCAACAAACAAAATTAGAAAGAAGTGTGAAAGGAACAACGAAAAAAAGATGTTGGGAAGAACGCAGATAGATAGATTTCAGCAGTTACTCCCCAGGCTCAACGCATCATCATGTACAAGCTACCAGAGGTCCATCGGCGGGAAGGCACAGTCCACAGAGCATCAGGATATGGCACAAACATAATGAAATGGAAAACCAAGAAGGAACCCGAAGAAGTTAAGAACAAGGAAGGAGTCAACAGGAGGAACCTGGACAGGATTCGGGTTTCAGCCCCTATTCCACAACCCTCAAACCCATCCAGGCACAGCCATGTGAGCCTGACAGAAAAATTTCTGCAATTCACTTCTTCCTCAAGAGGTATATAACGAAAGGGAAAAGAGAGTAAAAAGCAAGAATTAGAATGAAAAGAAAATTGTGAAAAAAAATAAAACAAAATTAGAAAGAAGTGTGAAAGGAACAACACTTCATTTGATGCTTTTATATCACTGGTACACCCACTCCCTACAGGAGTGGCAGGAAGGGCTATCTTATCCTCTCTGGGGTATATAGATTACAGTAGATCTAAGCTTGTGTCTGTTAGTCTGTAGGGCATGAGATAAGCATGTAATGCCTCAAGAACGTCGGGTTTCTTCCCTTTCAGTTTAGTGTTAAACAGCAGCAGCGACTGTTTAAAATGGTAATCATATGTGTTTGTGGTTTATAATATTTTTCTCTTTGATAGGGGTGACCCACAAAATGCTATGATAAGCAATTTAAAAACACGGCGTTTGTCCAAGGAGGAAAAACCCCTTGGGGAGGGGGGATATTATTCGTATTAATTTTGTTTTTTTAATAACAATATGTTATTATTGTTAGTGTTGTTATTACCTCCTGTGTTTTCACCAGTCTGTTTGTCTGGCTGTGAGCAGGATATCTTAAGAAAGTCTTTGATGGATTCAGATGAAATTTATGCGCAACGCTTATATACAGGTTGGGCGTGTGACAAGGACGAATTGATTAGATTTTGGTGAAGATCTGGATCCCGAAACAAGAACTGAAATGATTCTTCACCATTGAGAGATAGGGACAAAACAAAGTGAATGAGTTGGTTGGGTGACAAGAACAAGCCGATTCGATTTTGGTTCAGGTCTGGATCCAGATCCAGCCCATCAGTGGGATACAAAATGTAAGCTGCGCAGCCTGGCAGAGGTATGCACTGTATTGCATGTCATTCCAGCTAGTTTTGTTATTAGAAGCGGCCTTGGAAAAAACACCATGATAAGATATCTATACACCAAAACACAGATTTCACCCAAGGTGGAAAACCCCCTTGGAGAGGGGGAAAATTAAGTCACTGCAACCTCCATCATGTGACCCTTAGTCCTCATATGCAGTTACGTCACTTCTCCGATTCCTATGAATAATTGACAACACACAATAATCACATCACATGATTCACAAGAATGAAGTCGCTTCAACCTCCATCATGTGACCCTGAGTCCTCATGTCAAGTTTGGTTGAGATTAGATAAGTAACGACAGAATGTATCGTGGTCAGACAGACAGACAGACACCAAATTGCGGATTTTAGTCTGATAATACATAACCTAATTCAAATAAACATTAATCATGTTATATTTTATGTACCCAAAAAATACATAAAATCAGAACGTGGATTTATATTCACAGAGAGACTTTTCAATGCAATATGAATGCAAAAAAAAAGAACATTAAATATTACACCTTAAAAGATACGATTTCACAAATGTATACGATTCGAGAGCAGTTTGTCTGTGTGTGACTGTGTGTCACCATTTCTCTTAGAGATGGCTGAACAGATCTTCATCAAACTTTCAGAGATTCATGTTTGAGCCCTGAGGAGCATTTTAGACAAAAATAATTTTTGAAAATTATGAAGAAAGAAAAGTTCGTTTTTTGGGGGGCTTATTTGTTTATTATTTATTAAATAGCTCTATAATACCGAAGCCTTTGTAGCTATGTGAAAGGTAATATTAAATGATCCCTGATTCATTCCTTAGTAGGTGTGGGGAATTATTTCAGGCCCCACAGGCAATGCCGGATACTCCTGCTAGTTGTTATACAATTTGAAGATTCAGTCATGTTTCAGGATGAGCAAGTCAGTGACGTCTGACCGGCACATACTCTTTGAAGAAAATGCAGTTACGTCACTGCACTTCACCGATTACTACGAGTAATGGACAACGCACAATAATCGCACCGCACGATGCTGCATTCACAATTAGGGAAACGAGGCAGAAAGAAGGCACACGGTGAGTCTCACATATTTGGAAGTCACCTGCGCTAGTCAACGTTTCCTCTTGAGGAACCCACACCAGTTTTATGTCTTTGGTCAACTGACTGATTGCCGTCCAGGTGGTTTCTACCTTCCTCAGCTCCTTCTCCACCTATTGCCACATCTTTGTAGGTCATCCAACCCTTCTTCGGCCTTCAGGATTCCAGCATATCACACCTTTTGTGACGTTGTTTTCCAGACACAGTACATCCCCAATCCATCTCAAACACCTCATTTTAATTTCCTTTTCAGTCATTCTTTCCATCTCCTTCTTGCTCATTCTATCTGGCCAGAAGATGAGCAAAATATTTTAGTGACAGCTATAAAGGATTCTAGTTTCTGTGTAGTGACATTGGTGACTTTCCATGCTTCACAGCAAACAGTAGAACCAATTTTACATTCTTGTCAAGAATTGAAACTTCGTTCTTATGTTGCATTGTTTTTTTTTGTTTTTTTTTACCATTTCCAGATGTCTATCATCCTCATAAAAGCGATTTGCTTTCTGTATTCTTCTTATAACAGGAACCACCCCCTTTTCCATGTTGCAGTACACATCGACCCTAGATATGTAAATTTGTCGACGTTTCACATGGACAAGTCATTGCACATGACAGCATTGTTTGATGCGTGTAGGCTCATGCTTTGTTTTGTTGGTGTCGATTTTCAGTCCTACTTACAGGGCAAACTCCTGGAGCCTATGCACTTTCTTTTGAATACTTTGCTTGGTATAAGATGGCAAACAAATGTCATCTACAAAACTGAGCTCCTCAAGATGGTCACCTTGAGCCCGGTATACAGTAAACTCTCAAATATTGCAGGTTCTAATATCGTGGGTTTCGACCAATCATGTTCCGATTTCATTCGAGGGATTTTATTTCGACCAATCGTTTTTTGAGTTCAGATGGGTCATCATTTGCGTCCCGTGCATGTACAATTACCTCCCATTGCGAGTCTTTTGTTTCTCATGCATCACTTTTAATCTCGTGCACCGCAAACGTAAAGCAATGGACAATGTTAGTTGTGCCAAAAGGCAGAGAAAGGTTATGACATTGGGCGAAAAGATCGAGTTGTTAGATCAGCTGGCTTGAGGTGAAAGTACAGCATCTGTGGGCCGCCATTGCGGGATCAATGAATCAATGTGCGGTGTATCTCTGAAAATGAGTCACATATCCGTTCAAATGTTGCCACCAGGGCTCCAGAAAGAACAAAAGTCCCATTCCAGTCCCCTGAACCATGATCCTCATACTGAAAGGATGGGAAAAGCGCTTAATGCTTGGGTCGAGCGTCAAAGAGAAACAATATCCCCCTTCCGCCACGTGGCGGGGGATAAAAAGTATCTTTGAGTGGACTAGTGATACGGGACAAATCATTGCGGATTGACCAACATTTCCATGAGGCACATGGGACTGAAAGCTCCAGTTCAACCACAGCTACCCACAAGTTCCACGCCAGCATGGGCTGGTTTGCGAACTTCAAAATAACATTCACCCTCCATCATGTAAAATTAGCAAGGAAAGCGGCATTGGCCGACCATGATGCTGCGAAAAAAACTACCCACCGCAGCTCATGGAACTAATCAAGGCGAAGGAATTTATGCCGCAGCAGGTTTTTAATGCCGATGAGACGGGATTATTTTTGAAGAGGAAGCAATCTCGTACCTTCCTCTCCAAGCCGGAAATATCTACTCCGGAGTTCAAGGTGGTTAAGGATAGTCTTCCCCTTCTCCTCTGTGGCAATGCTGACAGGAGACTTTGTTGTAAATCTAATGCCATTCTTCTGATTGCTGAATCCCGCTCCCTGTTCTAACAGAATCATCATCCCGAGCTAAATCTTGTGTTTTCTATTTGAGGCAAAGTACAGTACGAGTATGTAATATTCTTACCCTCACCCACCTCACCGTTTTGAAATAAATTGAAAAGGTAAAACTGTTGTGTTTTTGTTCACCGAAGGAGAGGGTATTGTGTTTGGGTCCGTTTGTTTGTCCACACAGAACTTTCGTGTTTTTCCATGACAGCTTTTCGGATTGAGACAAAATTTTCACCATATGAAGGACAACTCAAGTAGAGTATTTTAATCATAATTACAGCATCATAGGTCACGTAGTGTGGCAGCCATATTGGAAAAACGGAAAAATATTGGACCTCCGTATCTCTGAATCCGCACCAAGGAAAAAATTGAAACTTGGCACGCGGCAAGTACTCCTCATGGGGAAGAAGTGTGATTTTTATGGCATCATAGGTGCCTTCGTTATGACATCATAATTGCATATGTAGAACACTACATATGATCAGTATGAAAAATTTTGAAGGTCATCTAAGCATAAAATGGTGCACAGAAAGAAAAAAAATTGATGATGTCATTGGTCACGTGATTTGGAAGCCATATTGTTTAAAAATATATATAAATAATAACTTTTTAAAAACCTTCAAAAACCTTCTCTGAAGTGGCTGAACGTATCGAGGCAAAACTTTACATGTATGACTGCCTATCCATGAGGAACAAAAGGTTCACACATATGATGTCATAGGTAACATGGTTTAGCAACCACATTGGATTGAAGAAATATATTAAATAATGTTTTCTCTGGAACCGCTTAATGAATCAACATGAAGCTTCACAATTATGATCCAGTGCTGATGTGGAATACAAGAGTTAAATTTCAACTTGATCGGACACATGGTCTGGCAGCCAGAGTTATTTAATTTTATTGATCTGGGATGTTTTTATTTTTTGAAAAAAAGGCTCACATGGCTGTGCCTAGATGGGTTTGAGGGTAGAGGAGTAGCAGTTGAAACCCAAATCTGATCCAGGTTCCTCCTGATGACTTCATCTTTGCTTTTTGCTTGTTCGGGTTCCTTCTGATGACTCCAATGCAGGACTGTACCCATTTGGTCTTCCATTTGATTGGAATTGAATTTATTTTATTTTATTCCCATTCTGAATTCAATTGAATAATAATGAAAAATGTCATGGGTCAGGGTAAGGTGGCCAATCAAAGCGGGGCTGCATCAAAGCGGGACGTCCACATACCCAGTCATCACTTTCAGCAGTTATAAAGTAGCAGTTCTAAATTATGTTTCCTTTTAATTACGTGACGCACCAGTACATAAATACCACACAATATACACCACACAAAACAAGTTCTGGAGAGGGTATGCATTCTCTGATTGCTCTTTCTAGTTTCTATTGTGATGTGTTTATTTCTGGCTACCACCCACGACGCGCTGCTCCGGCGCATGCTCCCATACCTGACCTGACCTGCCACCCACCTTCTATATTTTCTTGAAGCCCAGAAACCGAACCCCCCTTTTCCCAATGGCCCTTGGTTTCCACTATTGCGGTTTTTAACTATCGTGACATTTTACCAGGAACGTAACCCCCACAATATTTGAGGGATTACTGTGTTCCATATCTGACATCTTCTGTTTTTCTCCTTAATACTCAGTCAAACACAAGCAGAAATAGTGGAGACAGCATATCTGTCTGACTCCTGTTGTAACTTCTTTCCATTGCAGATCACATGGCATTTATGTCCACTGTATCATTCTGATGAACTTTCCGTGTATTCCACAAGCTTCTAATTTATTTCACATCGCATCCTCGTTACCTCCGCCACCGAAGGTGGACGGCGGTTTTGTTTTCAGCCCTGCTGTGTCTCTGCGCAGGATATCTCAAAATGTTATGGATATTCAGATGAAACTTGGTGGATGAGTTGGATAGGTGACAAGAACAAGCCGATTCGATTTTGGTTAAGGTCCGGATGCAGATGCAGTTAAGGTCAGTGGGGTATAAAACAAACTGTTCAACCTGGCGGAGGTGTGCACTCTCCCTCGTACCATTCGAGTTCACACTGTGAAATGTTTTCTCAAAGTCAACAACAGTCATCAAAAGACTAGAATTCCATTCATCCAATGGTTCTTAGAGTGGAATTTAATCTCCATACCCTGTATTCCTTCTAAATATAGGCTGCTCTTTCCTCAATATTACATCCATAGCCTTCTGCATCCGATTTAGCATTACCTTGGCAGAACATCTTGCTTGCAATACCGATAAGAGTTGGGCAAGTTCACTGTATACAAATAAAATAGGGGGAGAAAACAGCTCCACAAGCGACGGTGAAGAATTTACAGAATTGAGGAGAAAAGTGTTACTAACCAAGTGTCTGCACATGCCAATGCAGCACGATCAAGTGGTGTCTGAGTACAATTTACAGAATTCCAACCCACATTTAACGAATTGTGCTTTTGACTGTTCTTCTGAAAACTATTGAACAAATTGGCATCATTTTGTTGGCTATGGTCTGCAGCTGCTCACCAGAGAAGCCCGAGAATTTCCGTGGAGCACTGGCACTGGGTACAGTGGCATTAAGTAGACTCGATTTCTCGAGCCTGCTCTGCATAGCCTTTCGGTGGGCAGGAGAAGCTGCGATCTTTTCAGCAAGGTCTGTGCAGGCACACATATACAGAGAAAATATTGCATCATTCGAGCGAGCCCGTTTTATTAGGAGCAAGTGGCCATCTTCCTAACAGCTCGCATTCTCAGTGAATGATGTGGAATCACACACATCTTACATTTTTGGCTTAACTGCAACCATACATCTTCTTAACACCAAGAAAGTTTCTCGATTTCCTTGAACATCAAATGCAATGAAAGCCCACAATGAAAATAAGGACCAATTAAAAATACAATTTGGAATGCATTTCAACACTGTCAGTTAGGTCTTCACGCACACAAGATACACTACATGGCCAAAAGTATGCGGGCACCCCTTCTAATTAGTGGATTCGGATATTTCAGCCACACCCATTCCTGACAGGTGTATAAAATCAAGCACACAGCCGTGCAATCTCCATAGACAAACATTGGCAGTAGAATGGGCTGTACTGAAGAGCTCAGTGTCTTTCAACGTGGTGCCGTCATAGGGTGCCACCTTTCCAACAAGTCAGTTCGTCAAATTTCTGCCCTGCTAGAGCTGCCCTGGTCACGTGTAAGTGCTACTATTGTGAAGTGGAAACGTTTAGGAGCAACAGCAGCTCAGTCATGAAGTGGGTGGCCACACAAGCTCACAGAACGGGATCGCCGAGTGCTGAAGCGCGTAGTGCGAAAAATCGTCTGTCATCGGTTGCAACACTCACTACTGAATTCCAACCTGACTCTGGAAGCAACGTCAGCACAAACACTGTTGGTCGAGAGCTTCACGAAATGGGTTTCCAAGGCCAAGCGTTGGCTGGAGTGGTGTAAAGTTCACCACCATTGGACTCTGGAGCAGTAAAAACATTCTCTGGAGTGATGAATCACGCTTCACCATCTGGCATACGACGGACGAATCTGGGTTTGGTGGATACCAGGGGAACACTACATACCCGAATGCATAGTGCCAACTGTAAAGTTTGGTGGAGGAGGAATAATGGTCTGGGGCTGTTTTTCATGGTTCGTGCTCGGCCCTAGTTCCAGTGAAGGGAAATCTTAACGCTACAGCATACAACGACATTCTAGACCAGTGTTTCTCAACCTTTTTTGTCCCACGCCCCACTTTGATTTTGAAAAAAAAAAAATCGTACGCCCCACCACGATTGGAGACACTACAGTATATACTACATATAAGGAATTCCCCTTGATGAAAAGCGAGTCATCGTGACATAACAGCATTGAATTGATCAAGGGCACACCTTACCGGCGGATTGGCTAACAAGGGCGCGGTGAAGCAGTTTTTAGTTAAGACGCTATGAGGCATCAGTCGCAGCTTCAAACTTTTGAAAATTTGAAAGTGCAAAGCTATGAAAGCGATCATATATAGATTCATTAATTCTGAATCCTTATGCCCCACCAAAATATTGCCACGCCCTACCTTGAGAAACACTGTTCTAAACGATCCAACTTTGTGGCAACAGTTTGGTGAAAGCCCTTTCCTGTTTCAGCTGACAATGCCCCCGTGCACAAAGCGAGGTCCATACAAAAATGGTTTGTTGAGATCGGTGTGGAAGAACTTGACTGGCCTGCACAGAGCCCTGACCTCAAACCCATCGAACACCTTTGGGATGAATGGCATCACCGACTGTGAGCCAGACCTAAATCGACCAACATCAGTGCCCAACCTCACGAATGCTCTTGTTGCTGAATGGAAGGAAATCCCCACAGCAATGTTCCAACATCTAGTGGAAACCCTTCCCAGAAGAGTGGAGGCTGTTTTTGCAGAAAAAGGGAGACCAACTCCAAATGTCCACATACTTTTGCCCATGTAATGTAAATGTGCGAGAGCCATGCACTATGTTAACTGCACATCGTTAACAAACTGGACCCCATGATTCAACAAAGTGGCCATCAACAAAATAAACACATTTATGGAACTGCTTATCTGAGGTGGCTTAAAAACACTCTCCCCCGAAGAGCTTCAAGAAAGTGGTGCACCACCATCTCGTGCCCCCCCCCCAACCCCAAAGGGTGATCTTTTCTAGCCCAATTAACCCTGTTACTTGCAGATTGCATTTCCTCCCCTCTTCTCCTCAAATGTACTGAAATTAATCCCCTTGTGTTCAAGGGTCGTTCCACTGTCCCACTGCCAGAACGGTGCCCCACTAACCTCTATCGACTCGGTTTTCCTTTTCACTGGACCTTGTATAAAAGTCACAGATGCTGCCATAAATCGAGGAACACCTCCGACGTTCAATGCACATTCTACAAAACCTAAGAGTACACAGTATTGTTCATTACCATTTAAGTCTCTACCTTTTATAAGCTGCAGGATGAGTTCTTTCTCAGAATCCTCCAAAACCTCATTTCCTTCCAGGTCAGACAGTGCTTCAATGCGCTTAGTGTTTGGACGTGAACGCTCTAGCTTCTCAAACACGCATCGGATATGGTACCATTCCTTCATCTCCCCACCACCATCGCTGAAAGGGTTTGGTATGATCTTGCCAATTCGCGGCAACCCTTTCGTGATCTTCTCCTTGCACTTTTTGCAGCCGGCCATGCCCCTCCGTGCATAGTCCACACAGTAGCGCTGCTCCGCCATTGCTGTCGTTCCAAAGAAAGCACCGAAGGAATAAAGCAGGCCGTGAATGCCACCTAAATGGGGGAGTTCTTTATTGAAGAGCCGAAAGTCCTCCGGAAACCCCCAGGCACGATGAAGTTTTATGCCCTCTCTCGCCACGTTAGAGCACACAAGAGGTAATATCCGCAACTTCAAAACCCACATATACTCACTTCAATTCCTCAGGTAGAGCACCTGCTGAAGGAAACACAACACATTAGATCAAACATTCATGATAAATATTAAAACATGCACATATGAAATTAGAAAGTCTATAATAGTCTAATAATGGAGAGTGCACATCCTGTAGGGGGGCATCGTTCAAAGCATTTGGTCTGTTGAAGCCCCCAAGAGATGATTAGACTAACAGTAATGAGCAGCACAAGTCCAGTGTGGACAACAATCACGATACAAAAATAATAATAATAAAAATAGGACCACAGGTCCTGAAGCTAACCAGGATCAGGAGCAACAGTCAATTAAGTCATAAAATATTGACATTTTGTTCATGTGCAGAAACTAGTCACGTGATTGGTTGAATGGAAGCCCTCTCATGCTGATTACAGTGATACATGTTTACATGTGATGCTTTTACAGGTTCCAGGTTATGTTTTTGACTGAGGATGTGGCTGTGCTGCTGATGCAACGCTCCCTGTTGGTTAAGGTAGGGATTTTTGGCGTTTTAGGCCAAATTTCAACCTGTTAAAGAGCACAGATTTTGATGCAGTCAATAAACCTTCGTTAAGCATCAAATATGAAACTTGTGGCCAAGTTTCATCAAAATCATGTGCTTGGTTCAAGCGATAATGACTGAAGTGCTCACTGATTGACTGACTTCCCTATGGACACTGCTCGATCGCACAAGTCCACCCGACTAAAGTGCAGGTGAGCTCAAAACGAAAAACTCGGTGAAGCAGCTGGCCATGAAAGCCTCGGTCGACCCACGTAACAACACATCTCTTAATTACGTACCATTTGAACGTCAGTTACGCAGTTACTCCGTCTATTAATTATGTAGGTATACTATTGGAACACACCTTTTAAACCTTTAGACCGCCGAGACCGCTTGAGCCTTACTACAAGTGGAACGTACCCTTTAGACCCCATATGGTCCTCTGGACACCATCGGCCCTTCAGACCTCTTTTGAGATCCTGAGATATTTTTAAATGCCTTCGACCCCCTTTAGAACCATGAGACACCTTTATAGCGAACGCAGTGAGCTTCATACTTAAGGCGTGCACGTGAGAGAATAGGAAACAACAACAACAACAACAACAACAACAACAACAACAACAACACAATATCTCTGGCTATTTGGAATCCGTGTCGTTAGCTATGACCTTTTGCTTCCGGTTGTTGTTAAACGCTGTGCGGTGTATAAACACGATTGGGTTTTATTTCTATCTTGTGAATATTACTTAACGCCTACACATGAGAGAATAGGAAACAACAAAAACAACACAATACCCTGCCAATTGTGAATCCGTGTCGTTGCCTATGACCCTTTTGCTTCCGTTTTTGTTTTGTTTCTGGGTTTTTTTTTTTGTTTCCGGTTTTTGTCATGGGGAATGATGCATGCCGGGAGATAAAGGCATCGTCGGAGACATGAAATACCCAAATAATATCAGACATGGTGTATATTTCCTCCACCGATTTTAATAAAGATATCTCCCGCATCATCAAAAAATCATTTTTAATTGTGATTTACATTATTTGATCGCCGATTCCGAATCCAGGCCGAAGTAACCAGAAATTGCGTATACAGTTGTGAACAAGTTGTAGGTAAAGTCAGAAGCAAATGTAAGAAGAATACTACATTCATTTCTAGTATTTATTTTTTTAGATGAGATCCTGTTCTTGTGGATGTAGTTGTTGTTGTGAAGGTAATGTTGAGGTAATATTAATTTTTTTAGATGAGATCCTGTTCTAGGCGATGTAGTTGTTGTTGTGAAGGTAATGTTGAGGTAATATTAATTTTTTTAGATGAGATCCTGTTCTAGGCGATGTAGTTGTTGTTGTGAAGGTAATGTTGAGGTAATATTAATTTTTTTAGATGAGATCCTGTTCTAGGCGGTGTAGTTGTCGTTGTGAAGGTAATGTTGAGGAATTTTTTTTTTCAGATGAGATCGTGTTCTAGGCGGTGTAGTTGTTGTGAAGGTAATGTTGAAGTAATAGCGAACGAAGTGAGCTTAATACTTAACGCGTGCACATGAGAGAATAGGAAACAACAACAACAACAACAACAACAACACAATAGCCCTGGCTATTTGGAATCCGTGTCGTTAGCTATGACTTTTTGCTTCCGGTTGTTGTTAAACGCTGTGCGGTGTATAAACACGACTGGGTTTTATTTCCATCTTGTGAATATGACTTAACGCGTGCACATGAGAGAATAGGAAACAACAAAAACAACACAATACCCTGCCAATTGTGAATCCGTGTCGTTGGCTATGACCCTTTTGCTTCTGGTTTTTTTTTGTTTCCGGTTTTTCTCATGGGGAATGATGCATGCCGGGAGATCATGACCAGAAGTGTTTATTTATTTATTCAATAATTTTTTTTCCAAAAGTTAATTTTATACTTCCGAAAGTGATTCTGTTCATGACAGGAAGTGTTTATTTTGTATTTAACATTACTGGGAGTGATTTTGAAACTTTCTGGAACTTTTAATTTCTTTTATTCTTGACCAGAAGTGATCCTTTATTTATTTATTTATTCAATATTGTTTTTTTTTTTTCCCAAAGTTAATTTTATCCTTCCGAAAGTGATTTTGTTCATGACAAGAAGTGTTTATTTTGTATTTAACATTACCGGGAGTGATTTTGAAACTCTTTCCGGAACTTATATTTTCTTTTATTCTTGACCAGAAGTGATTGTTTATTTATTCAATTATTTTTTTTCCTCAAAGTTAATTTTAATAAAAATATCTCCCACATCATCAAAAAATAATTTTTAATCGTGATTTACATTATTTGATCGCTGATCCCGAATCCAGGCCGAAGTAACCGGAAATTGCGTCAAAATCATCAGCTGTGCGGCGCTTACACGTACCACGGTATAGTTGGCAAGTATACAGTTGTGAACAAGTCTTCGGTAAAGTCAGAAGCGAATGCAAGAAGAATTCTCCGTTCGCTTCTCGGCTTTGCCTATTCCATATTACTCCTTCGACCTTTTATACCAATTTTGACCCTATAGACCTCATTGACACATTTAGAACCTTGAAAACCCCCCCCTAACTATTTGAACATACCCATTAGACCTTTTAAGACCCTTCATACCCTTTCACCCTTAACTTCGACCTTTTAGACCCTTGAGAACCCTTCAGACCTCTCAGACTCCTGTATACTCCTTAGACATTTATACACACTTAGAACCTGGAGACCCTATAGACCTGAAAGACCCCTAGCTACTACTGGAACATACCATTTAGATCTTTTAAGACTTTAGACCTTTTTAAAAGGCCATCGAGACTTTTAGCCCCTCCAGACACTTTAGACCCTGAGACCACTTAAACCCTAACCACTGTTGCAACATACTCTTTGGATCACTTAGACCGTTTTGAACTTCACACCCTTTTCAAACATCTTCAGACGCACACCACACAAACATCCAGTCTTCTTGCAACATACAGATTACACTTTTTTCAGCAAGTAATGCACGAACTCGACCCACTCAATAGGTGAGTATATATATATATATATATATATATATATATATATATATATATATATATATATATATATATATATATATATATATATATATATATACAAATCACTTCAACAGGAGATATAAAGGAAAAAAAAAAGAAACGTAAATAAATTACAATGAAAGGGACAAAAAGAAACAAATAAAATGGAAGAGATTTCAGTGCAGACAAGATAAGACAGATCGGGAGACACGGATCATACATCATGTCGTTTCCTGTGATGGACACCACGTCTGAGGAACCAAACAGCCCTGATTTAAAGTATCCTCCTACTCGAGGCCGTTTCCATCAAGGAGCACAACATAGTATGGCGAACGGGGAGAGGCTCGGGCGGCCCGTCTACTATCGCAAGAAAATCGGAATCCGTTTCTGTCTCAGGAAAAAAAAAAAAAAAATTTAATCCTCTGAAAGCACAAATACTTCCGACGATTCAAAAACAATAAAAAAAAATTAATTTCAATAAACACACCGGTATTGTCGGTGAAGAAACAAGTTCGTTGGGTCAAAAAAGCTTCAACTTCACTTGAAGTCAATGGATTTAGCACGCTTCTTCTTCTTCTTCCTCGCGGATTAGTTTCGCTTATTAATTTAGCCATTTGATTTAAAAATAATAAAAAATCCAACAAATGTAATCACGTGGCCACATGAACGTCAAGTATGAAGAAGAAGAAGCCAGTCAGCCGCTCGGCCACGTCACGGTTTTATGGCGGCGTTGGCCGTTCGCGAAGGAACAAAGACGCTGTGGTGGCCGTGGGTGGAAATATAGACGGAACAAGATCTTTTAAAGTTCATTACTATTATTAATGAATGATATGTGTAGAAAAGTCGACCGACGTCTTCGTTTCCCTCCGGATTATCCATCTCTCTCATATGCTGTGGTACATTTCCTCAGGTTTAGTTAAATTTTCCAACACGTGACCCGGATCCGACAGGAGTAAATACCAAATTAACGTCTCTGCGACACAACGTCCACCTTAAAGTTCAAACGAAAGAAACTCCAGGGTCGAGTTATTGTAAATGTGGACTCGAGGTCTCTTATAAACACAAAGAAAAGGCCAAAAAAAAGAGAAAAAGTTAAATCATTTACGAAAGGGCTCCTGGTGAAGAGAGATTGAGAAATCTCCGAAATACAAGCTGAGAAAGGATGAGAGGAGGAGGAGGAGGGGGGAAAAAAAACAACCCATGAGTACACAAACGTAGAGTGAAGAAGAAGAGGAGGTAGTGAGTCGGTTAGTTCACTTTACCTCAACCAGCTGTTCATGTAATTTTTTTTTTTTAATCTTATTTTATTCTTCCTTGTTCACCTTTACGTGAAAAATTTTTTTCCGAACAAACATTACTTTCGCTTTGTGCAATGATCTAAGCTGAAGAAAGATGTTGGGGTGTATTGCAATGTAATGTGAACGTGGATGTTGCGTACCTTTTAATTATATAAACGGAAATGCGGGCACATCCGGGATGTGTTCTGTCAGTAATCAGCTTGCTTACCGCTCGCCAAGCGGCTTGCTTGATTTTAGCGGTAAGCGCTCAAGCAAGCACTCAAACGGAACCAACCACTTAGCCTGGGGTGGTTTCCATGGAAACAAAAACTATCGTCGTACTCGAGGAAATGCTGTGCGGACCGTCATTTTCACTTTTACTCAATCCTCTTGTGACAATTTCCCCAAAATAATTGATTGTGTTCGCAGCGGCTTACAGAGTACGAGGAAAAAAAAAAATGAGGAGTCAGCAGGAGGAGCCCCCTGTCAAGCTTATCTGTGGACCCTACCATTGTGCATTTTTGGGAGGGGGTCGAGGGGTTTTGTGTGATTGGATATCTTGAAGAGTTCGGCTAAAAGTAGAAAAAAAACAACTTAAACGAAATCATCTCGTCTTTCAATAGATTGTATTCATCGAATGCTGACCCCACGCAGTCTTGAGAAGAACCTGGTGCGAGCCAACTCTTCTGGCGGCAAATAAATAATTGCATCCAATCAACACCTGAGGTAAATGTGTTCAAATTATACTTTGAAAAGTGTGTTGAAGAGTACATGCATAAACCTTTACAAAGGCGCGTTTATTCTCGTTTTCGAGTGTTTTCATAACTACCACGGCTGAAAAAAACGCCGAATTCGTCAAATATAAATCAAATTCTTCTTCTTCTTCTTCTTCTTCTTCTTCTTCTTCTTCTTCTTCTTCTTCTTCTTCTTCTTCTTCTTCTTCTTCTTCTTCTACATTTTGGACTCTGCTCTTTTATATACAGGATCCGGATCTCCTTAAATACTAAACACCTGTACAAATCCTTACATTGACGGTGCCTTTTTAGAGCGTCTATCATGAACTTTTGAATATATTCGGACATTTGCTTTAAAGTTTCGAAAAGTTCACGTTACTATTTAAAGATTATTCAATTTAATGTGTTGTAATTTCGTAAATACACGATTTTCTCGTCATGAACGAGGAGCCTCCATGACGGGTCTCGCTATTGGCTCCATCAAGGCACGTGACGAAATATCGGAAGCTGTTGTTGTTATTTATTGCCTTTAGGATGCGGCTCTTGGACACATTTGTCCTTGTTTTTTTTTTTACCCAGCCAAGCACAGTAAACCCTGAAGCAATCACAAGGATTATAATTTCTAATGTGACTATGTGAGGAAGTGACATTGTCTCTGGGCCTGAGGCTTTGCTTAATTCACGACGTAAGTTCTGAGAGGATGTGCGTCGTCAAAGCATCAAATGGTCATGTAACATGTGGTAAAGTTTAACTTTCCTCCGTTGAACGGTTTTCTATGTACCTTCAATATGTGTTATTGTTCCGAATCTGGAAACCATTTGCACACAGACAGACAGCAGCCCCCGCAGTTCAGTTATTTCGATAAGTATGTGTTTATAGTCAGGGTCCCGTCCTTCTGTCTGGTGGGTTAATTACATGTGTGCGCTGCGGGTTACTTTTATAGTCAGGTATTTTTTTACATCTTGAATCCGCACAACGCCAACAAATCTTCTTCGCTCATCGCCTCAGGGCTGGCTCCGCCTTAGCCAGATGGATTGTTCGGCCCGACCAATGAGGGGCGGCCACTAGTCGCCCGACAACTCCTCGTCCAATGCGGAGGTGAGTTCCTCAGAGCGGTTCCCTCAACCCGCGGGGGAGGGGAAGGATAAGAGAAGGTGGCGAGCCATCGTGAGAAGGAGAGGAAGCAGGTGCAGATTGATCGTTACATGAAGCTTGCCCGGAGCACCACCAGTGGAATTATTCATAAGCGTGTTGCACTCATTCGGATTGCCTTAACTGGAAGGAGAAGCAGCCTCGTCGCCTGCTGGCGTTCTCGTCTTGCCTGCTGGCGTTCTTGTCTACCCACGGGTGCTCATCTCGTCTGGTCCATTCTCGTGTTGGCTGGCGTCCGTTGTGTCGTTCCTGGTCCCTGGTGCTTGGTGCGGGTTTGAGTCCCCCCCCCCGAACCAGCTCATCTCGACCAGACCGCATGAGGCAGACAGGTGCAAGCACAGGCTCCTGCCCTCAGCTCGCCTTCCCTCCTGAGCTGAAGAGCCAAATAAAGGCCGCAGCCACCATTTATTTAGGTGTGTGTGTGGCACCAGTCTGTTAAGTAGAAACTGTTGTGTTTTTGTTCATTGTACATTTTCCTGAATATTTGGATAACTCTGCTCTTTGTGCCCCCCCTGCCCCCCCTGATAAATAAACCCCCAATTGTTCAATGTCCCAGCTTGTGTCTGTCACTTTCTTTCATTGACTCAGCACGGTGCGTATTGAGAATTAGTGAGGCCGTTTGGGCCGGTAAGTTGTCATTGGGACCAGCGCGGCTCTGGTAACTCCCGCTCGCTACGCCGGACCCGAGTCGGTACAAGCGACTCGGTTCGGATAGTCGGCCGAGGGTGTGGTTTCCCCGGTAGCTTGACGATGACGTGAGTACTTGGGTAAATTGGAATAGACAAGTGGACCCTACCTCACGCCGTCAAAATATTGGCGACCACGGTCCTTTAAGTGGTCCGTTGACTCCGGAGTTATCCAGGGTGACAACCTTTCAATTCCGGTGTTCGGTAGGAAACGGCCCAATTGCTCTGTCTGGCGTTCGTCCTCGCTACCGAACCTGGCACCACAACATTATATCAAATGGTCATGTAACATGTTAAGTTTAAATTTCCTCTGTTGGACAGTTTTCGATGTACGCTCTTAACACTAGACCTGCCACTTCATAACTGCTGGCAGTGATGACTGCGTATGAAGGCATCTCGCTTCGATCAGATCTGCCCCATTACATCCTCTTCATTCAATTAAATTCAGAATGGGATTAAATTTTTTTAGATTCAAATCAAATGGAAGACCAAACGGGTGCAGTCCTGCATTGGAGTAATCAGAAGGAACCCGAACAAGGGAAAAGCAAAGATGAAGTCATCTCAGGAGGAACATGGATGGGATTTGGGTTTCGACTGCTACTCCACGACCCTCAAACCCATCCAAGTGCAGCCAAGTGAGCCTGATTCAGTGTGGGCCAAATATGAAACGCACGTTTAAATATCACCCTTTGTGACAGCAAAATTGAAGATATAGCCAGCAATCGTTTTGAATTGGACAACGTAAGCCATTTTTGCTAACATCCAGAGGTGGTCCGTTCGTTTACAAGCAGCTCGCTTGATCACTTACTTCACTTGCCAAGCAGCTTGCAAAGCAATAGCAAACTGCATGAGTGCGGAACACACCCCAGTTGAGAGACAAACAATGTGGGCTATCCCAACCAAGAAACAATAGCAAGAACAACAGGCTTCCAAGCAATGCATTGCTTGCAAACCTAACCATAAAGCATCTGAAAATGCAAAGCCTGTCCACTTTGTATTTAGACTTTTTCTTCTTCCAGATGCTAAATGGTACCTTTGACCTTTTGAACAAATTATTTTATTTGTCTTCTCCATATTCTCATAGAAATCTGAATCTGAATATGCTCAACAGGACTGAGCAAGTTGCGACTCACAGTAAATCTACATTCACGACTTTCTTAGAACCATCTCCACGTTACGGTTAATTAGAAACTGCAAAATTTGGACCCAGAAATTTTAAGAATAAAAAAATTAATTTTCCACAGCTCAGTTCAATTATAATGTGGAACCCCCCCCCCCAAAAAAAAAAAAAACAACCTTACAAACACTTTGGTAAACAACTCCAATTGGAATCATGAGGGTGGTAGAAAATTTTGAAAGAAAAAAAAAAGAAAAAGGTTTTACTCCATCAAAAGACCAAACAACATTGAAGAACAGCAGGGAAGTGAGACTTTTATGTCATTGTTTTTGGAGATCAATACTTAAAAATTTATCAAGAAAAAGAAGGACGGCATGGAAAGTCAGCACTGAAAACTGCATGAGCTGGAGCTTGTTTTGGACGTCTCGGATTTGGTTTCTGAATGATTTTGTGCAACCACAATCACCTCCATTTTGTATCAGGTTGGCTTATTGACACCAAGTAAATAATAATAATAAACTATTCAACCTTTTTGAAAATCGCTCTTTACCCCTTCTCTCCCAAAAGAATGGGAACAAATTGTGGAAGCTGGATAACTCAATTCCCATACCAGAACTGAACCGAATCGTTTGAAAGTAGTGGAGTTGATATTTGGGCCCAATGGTTAAAGATGTTTCTTTCTCCAATAACTGGTGTGGGTTCGAGTCCGACGTCTGGTCACTCACCAATATGCATGAGGCAAGTGTGTAATGGGATGAGGGATGTCCTTGCCCTGTGTTGGACTGAGAAATAGGCTGGTTTACAGTATTTGCAAATAAATTTCTGGAAAAGGAGTCACCAATGGTCTTGAGTATGCAGAATTTTTTTTTTCTTTCTTTAAATCAACAATTAGGCATGTCCATTGTGAACGTGAATGTAAATGTAAAATGTAAACAAAATGAAATGTTCATTGTCATGGAATCTCAAGCTAAATGACAATTTTATTGCCATCAATTACAGACTACACATCAATAGAGTGATGCAACCAATACGATCAGCCACAAGAAGTGCAAAACAGCAAAGAAGTGATCTGTCCCCCCCCCTCCATACTTCCTGAGGGCACTCAAGGTCTACCAGCAAACCCCTTCTGATAAAACTACCAAGATCAAGAATCACTGCTCACCTTCACCCTTTCATTCCTCTTTTTCCCCACCTTTGGAACAAACTCCCACACTCTCTTCATTCCCACTCTTCCCTCCAGGTCTTCAAAACAGCTGTTCACCACCACCTCCTATCTTCCCCCATCCAATACCATGATCTTTTCTACCCCCCCCCCGCTAATCCACCCCAAACCCACCTCCTTCTAATTCCCTGCTTTCCTTCCTGAAAATCCCTTTAGTGTAAGGACCTGAAAGTCCCTGCAGTGCCCATCTTGTTCACCCTGTGTACCCTACCTCATCCCTCTCCCTTCCACAGATCTCCTCATGTCTCTGTTCCCCACTGTTTTGTGCTTCCCTTTCCCACCCATCTTGTCTCATACTCCCATTGTCGTACGTTCTGTGTGTGAGCTCTCATAACAATGTATACAATATGTCATAACAATGCCTCGACAATGTATACAAAAAAATATTTTTTTGAAGGACAAACAAGAAGGGGCCAAACCAAACCTGGTGGCGTTATACTTTCAATTAGAAAGCAAAATATATCAGCAAAAAAATAAAGGTAAAGGTACATACTATTTCGAAACATCTCAATCCAAAATAAAATTCTGTATCAACATTTCCGAAAACAAAATATGGAAATATTCCAACGAATAAAAAGAAGAAGAAAAAAAGTTTGATGGAAGCAACGTTCCCCAATGAACTGACTTAGTCACAGGTACTGGTTGAATGTGTACATGGGCTGAATGTGGAGGGCTGATGGAACACAATCGAGTTGACCTGCGAGACACAGAATCCAATCTTTGCACTGCTTTTGAAGAGTGTGCTGTGTGCACGTGTGGAGAGCGGTGTAGATGCATCGGGTAGAAAGAAGAGTGTTCCTACGAGTGTCGTGCCTAAGCCATGTAGGGATATTTCCATTCAGTGAGAGGAACAGATGTCTCTTTCACAGCCTGAGCAGAGGTCCAGCGTGTGACATACATGGGGCTTCCTGGCTTGTCATTGGTTCCTGCAATGTAGTTGGATGGTGAGAAAGTGACAAAAACGTTAGACGTCCACAACTTTTTGAGATATCCTGTTCACAGACAGACAGACAGACAGACAGACAGACAGGGGTGAAAACATAACCTCCACCCACCTTCAGTGGTAATACATAATCTGATGAGGGTAGGCATTTGAGCCAGTGCTTCATAACCCTTGTTGAGCCAAACCAAGGATTGACACGTTGCCACAGAATGAGTTTTGGTCGATAACCACCGTGTTGACCACTTAACCATCACCACAATTGTAAACTTAAGCTGACAAACTACATTCCTATTCTGCTGCTCATTTCAAAACGTACAACTATCCAATTCCCTCCCTTCAATCAACTTCCTACCTGAGGCACGGGCACCCCCAAAAGGTTGCTGAGCAACCACCGAGCCAGTAGATTTATCATTGATGTAGAAATTTCCAGAGGAGTTTCGTAACAGCCTGGATGCCTCTTCAACGACAGTCCTGGAGAAATGACAATTCCATTGTCATTAAGTAACTACTAATAAACCTTCACAATGCATGTCAGCAAAGTACAGACTTGAAATATTTTAAAAGTCTTCACGGAAGAAGCTCATGCATTCAGAGCTCTCAATAGAGAAAACCATGAGATGCAATCATTGTTACACATGATCTTTTTGGGAGCACTGATATCTCAAGAAGAAACATGCATTTATTTGACACCATTTTCTTCTTCTCCCAGAAACAGCACATGACTGCAGGTGATATCATTTGCTGGGATGTGGGGGGAGTATCGTGTGCTGCTGATACAGTAGTTCAGAGCAGTAATTTCTCATTTGTTCAGGGTGTCAGAAATAGCTTGCCTACTCTTCGTGAAGGACACCGTGGAATCTATAACATCCACAAACTATTTCCAGCAGACGGGTCACCAAATTTTACATCCATCCAAGGGACGGCACACGCATTGATGAATCTGCGAAACATCAGGATGACGGTTTATAGCTTGGTCTGGATTTAAACCCAGGCTAGACAGCTTAGATTTAAGTGTGCATACCTTGAGGCTATCCTGCCAGCCCATTTATTTTACATTTAGCACAAGGACAATGAGACAAATCTGCACAGGTATTTTTTATTTTTATTTTTTGCACCTGAGCTGCTGCACATCCCTGTTCAGCTGACATTCTTAGCCATTCAAAAGAGCCTTCTTTGTCTAGTCCCAATCTGCCCAACTCTTTTTCTTTTCTTTTTTTCAATCCCTTCCTGCTCTTTTTATCGTTTTCCAAATTGTTGGTATATATCTGGTGATATTTTTATTTTGTCCTTTTTAGGTCACCTCTACCAAGATGACCTAATAAAGCTGGACCAAATGTCCGTCCGTCAACAATTTTTCTTTTCCAATCTTGATGAAACTTAGTATGTGGGTAGAGGTCAATGAGTGTTGCACAACGATATAACTTTTGTCCGGGTTCAAGGTCAGGGTCAAGGTCACGTAAGTTATTTAAAAAAAAAAAAAAAAAAAAATAAAATCGCCATTTTCAAAACCTATCTAAGTCTGCCATTCTACAAGATATTCGGCAACTGTTTATTGATTATGATAGTAAAAAATATTATCTTGTATTTAACCGGACAGATTTTTGAATTTCCGTCCCGTTTGGCCGCCACGTGACCTGGAAGATGGTCAAAAACACCTCCCGGTACAAAGAAAACTTTTTACTTCCGATCTTGATGAAATTTGGTATGTGGGTAGAGGTCGATGAGTGATACCCAACGACATATTTTTTTCCCCGGATTTGAGGTCAGGGTCAAGGTCACGAGGTCACGAAAGTTGTGAAAGTCGCCATTTTCAAAACCTATCTGGTCTGTCATTTTAGGAGATATCTGGCAACGGTTCATTGATTATGATAGTAAAAAACATTATAGAGATGACCGTCACCCGCACACAGGGGTAATTTTTTTTTGTGCAATTATTGGGGGCTGTATTCATTGTTGTTTCAGTTTCTTGTGTGACATCTTCCATGAGCACTTGTCTGGAAAATGTTTCCTCGGTGGGATAGGGATACCTTCTCTGGCTTGCTGTGTTTGCTTACAAACTGGATTTGGTAGTCTGTTGCATTTTCACGTACTCAGCCAATCCTACAGTTGTCATTCTACGCACTTGGTTTAGCTCCATCAGACCACCACCTCATTCTCGTCTCAGCAGGTACATTATCGGGATGCATCGATTTTTGTAAAACATTTTGTGGATGCCGAGGAGTTTCCTCGTTTTGATATCCAGTTTATTGATTTCTGATTGTGACAAGTTTATTATTCTGCGGCTGTTCTGGAATACTGGTATTGCAAGTTAGTTTATGGCTTTGATTTTGTTCCTTGGAGAAAGGTATGTTTTCAGGATTAGCCTCGTTCTATGTCGGTATTCTTTGGGAATTGTTTTGTGCATTTGTTTGTGACATATTTGGTGGCCCTCTTCTACTCCAAGGTATTTGTATGATGCTTCATTGTCTAGCTCCTGTACTGTTGTATTGGTGTCAATTTTTATGTTGTCCGTTTTTGTTGGTCTACCTCGTATGAATGTGCACTTGGCACACTTATCTAGACCAAATTCCATTCGAATGATATCAGAGTGCTATTTCACTTAGAGTTGTTCTGCCAATTTTTCGTTGTTTGGTGCAAAGAGTTTGAAATCATCCATGTGAAGTAGATGTCACCTTTATGTCTCTTTGGTCGTCGGGATATATCCATGTCCTTGCTGCTCAATAAGGTTGCTCAGTGGTTCCAGGACCAGGCAAAACAGGAGGCGCGAAAGGCTATCTCTGGAAGATCCCTCGACGTGGTATTTCACCTGTGGTATTTCTATCTTTCCTTCCAAGTGCTTTTTTGTCAACGTGGTATTCCTAAGCTCCATTGCTTTCTCTATCAGTTTTATTATTTGGTGGTTGATCCTGTACAATTGCATGCATTTTATCATCCATGAATGTGGGACACTATCAAAATCTATTTTTGCTGTCTCGGCTGTGGATAAATCCATGGTGTGTGTGTATGTGTTCCTTCTCCAGAACTTGTATCTATAAAATCCCCTTCTTCCTCTGCACATTCCCTTAATCTGCTCAGAAACTGTACCCATCCTTTTAAACATTAAAATCCTGTCTTTTTACAGTTTTTCTGTCAAATCTCAGCTCTCAATAAAAAAACAGAAAGACCGTCACCAATTCTGATATGCTTTCCAAGTTGGAGTTGTTTTTCGTACAGATAGGAAATAATTGCTCAGTTTGACAATGCCCCACCCCCTCAATATAACAAATGGTTCCCTTTGTTTATTAATCATTCAATGGCAACAAACCAAACAACTCTAACCAAAACTTTCAAAATCGATGGTTAAATCTGTCATGAAGGTGAGAAAAGCATGACTTGCAGCAAACAGTGAGCTTCGGATTATTACATACAGTGTGTGTGTGTGTGTGTGTGTGTGTGTGTGTGTGTGTGTGTGTGTGTGTGTGTGTGTGTGTGTGTGTGTGTGTGGGAATGGTCCCAAGATGGGGAGGAGAGGGTCACTAACTTTTCTGACCAAGAAATGAAGAAAGTTGAACCATGGTTACAAAAACCATGGCACGTGTGGAATCCTGCACTTGTTGATAACAATATAAAGTTATAGTTGCAAGAAGTTTCAGTGTCAGTTCATTCCACAAACCTGTCCTGTGCAAAAATGGCCCCAGTGAGGCTATATGGTGAGGTGTCATCAATCAGAGAAAGGATCTCACGGTACTTTGCCTCAGGATAGACAAACACGGTCAGTACCGGACCAAATATTTCCTGCATGCATGAGCACAGGCATCATTGAACAGCGTACATGCATACTCTCAAACACTTGTACGGGTGTGCTACAACACATGCACCTGCACCAAATGCTCGATATAACCATCACCGATGAAGAAACGTGAAGGTGAAAACTTCATGGTGAAGCATGGGCTTGGGAATGTCATGACAACTCATCCAGAATTATGAGCCTCCACAACATAACGCAACAAGTTTTCAGTCATTAAATACATGTCCGATCCAATCAACTCACCTCCTGCATGATCTTGTCTTTGGGGTCACTTGTCTGTACAATGGTGGGCTCCACAAAATATCCAATGCTGTCATCACATTTGCCACCTGCAAGCACTTTCAGTGCTCCACTATTTTGAGCATGTTCGAGATAGCCGTTGATACGACTGAACGCCTGCACCATACCAAGCAGATGACAATAAAATGGGTATCAAGGGAAATGCTGAAGAAAAAAAGTACTCCACAACCTGGAGAGGTGACCTGCTATCCTTAGTTGGCTGCCCCCCCCCCCCCACAAGCCTCGACTCCTGTGTCAAAATAAATAAAATAATCAGATACAACTCCTACACATTGCACCACCTATGATAACATGTCTGTTGCGTGCCATATTTTACAGAACAAAAATATCTTGATGATTTGCAGAAACCTAACTTTTTGCTGGGTTGAGGGATCCCAGATAATTTGAGGTGAGGAAATACTGGGCACTGGTTCATTTTACAAAGAATGAGGGACATTAAATCACTGGAAGAATCTCCTTTTACAAATACTGGATCATTTCACAACTATTGCCACAGCCATGCTCCACAAACAGTGTAACCAGTCAAACAAATTTGTAAACCAATCTCAGTTAGGTTTAAAGCATTCACATATATATAATTAAATAAGAAAGAGCAATCAGATATTGCAGACGCTTGCCAGGACTTGTTTTGTGTGGCAAATAAATGCAAGGATGTTCGAAATGAAAGGTCGTTGATAGCAAATTAAGGGTTTACGAGGTCAGTCTAAAAAGTAACGGGACTGACTTCACAGAAATTTTATTCCAAAAAATATATTGAAATCACAGCTTCAAAATAGTTTCCCTCCAGTCTCACACACTTGTCCATCCTCTTCTTCCACGCTTCGATGCACCCCCGGAAGGCTTCTTCTGGAATCCTCCGGAGCTCCATCTTCACGGCCCTTTTGATGGCCTCCACATCAGGAAATCAGGTCCCCTTGATCACCCCGTTGAGCTTGGGGGTTAGGGGGTTGCTCCAGAGTTGGCACGTTCCTCTCCGCCAGAAGCTGTCGGATGCTCAGGGCACTGTGAGCAGGGGAGTTGTCATGGTGGAGCACCCAGGGGTGTCTTGTCCCTCCTCTTGTCCCGGACTGATCTCATGAGGCGCCGGAGAATCTCCTTGTCAATGTATAACCCTGTAATAAGCATATTCACTGTTTGACCCTGTGGTAGAAATTCGAAGTGGACGATGCCCTTGATGTCAAAAAATGCGATGAGCATCACCTTGACCTTCGACTGTGACATCCTTGCTTTCTTTTGTCTTGGTGTTGCCAGACTTTTCCACTGATGACTCTACCATTTGGTCTCGGAATCGTATTCGACTATCCACGATTCATCGGCAGTAATAATAATAATAATAATAACTTGCCCGAGCAGGTCTGGATCGTCCTCGAGGCGCTCGATAATGTCTTGACAGACAGTGACTTTGCTGTTTCTGGTCCTCGGACAACAGCTTGGGGACCATCTTTGCACACACCTTGCGCATTTCGAGATTTTCAGTGATGATGCTCCAGACAGTGTCCTTGTTGATGGAAAGTTCCTCAGCAATCATCTGCACCGTGAGTCGACGACCTGTGCGCACCAGCTGCTTTACACGCTCGATGTTGTCCGCCGTTCTGATCGTTGAAGGTCTTCCAGACCGTGGATCGTCTTCAACCTCCTCCCGTCCCTCTTTGAACCTCTTGTGCCATTCAAATGCATGTGGACGTGACATCGTTTCTTCCCCCATAGACTTGCTGCAGCATTGTGAAGGATTCGGAAGGTGTTTTGCCAAGCTTGGCAAGAAACTTCAGATTGGCTCTCTGCTCACGACTCATAGCGCGACAACTCAGACTAGACGTGTAAAGCACGACCTGTAAAAAAAAAAAAAAATCACATAATGAGCGCAGTCAACCATCACCAATCATATATATATATATATATATATATATATATATATATATATATATATATATATATATATATATATATATATATATATATATATATATATATATTGCTGGAATGTTGTGAAAGACTGACGCAACCCGTTCATTCAAGTTGTATAAGTGGTGCACACAGCAGGCTCAGTTCCGTTACTTTTTAAACGGACCTCGTAAGTGGTGTAGTTGCAAATGTGTAAAGGTCAAAGGTATGAAAAAATTGTAAACATCAAATGGTCTGAAAAGGTCTTAAGGATCAAAATGGTCTCAAGGGATATGAAGGTGTAATTTAAGGTCTAAGGAGTCTGCAGGATATTAAAAAGGTCTGAAAGGTGTGAAGAGGTCTAAAGGGTAGAGAGGAGTCTCAGGATCTTTTGGGGTCTATTTGGTGTTAGGGTTCTCGAAGGGTCTGAGGGGTCTAAGAGGGTTTTGGGGTCTTATGGGTCAAAATGGTGTTCGGGTTCCAAAGCTTCTTCGGGGTCGAAAAGGGTCTTTTTGTAAATACTGTCGAGGCTCATATGAGAGCTAACACACACAGAATGTACAACAAGGGGAGGAGGAGACAAGAGGGGCAGGAGAGGGAAGGTCAAAACAGTGAGGAACAGAGACACGAGGAGATCTGTGGGAGGGAGAGGGATGAGGCGAGGTACACGGGGTAAACAAGAGAGACACTACAGGGACTTTCAGGAAGGAAAGCAGGGAATTTGGAGGTGAGTTTGGGGTGGATTAATGGGGGTAGAAAAGATCATGGTTTTGGATGGGGAAGATAAGAGATGGTGGTGAACAGCTGTTTTGAAGACCTGGAGGGAAGAGTGGGATTGAAGAGAATATAGGAGTTTGTTCCAAAGGCAGAAAAATAGAGGAATGAAAGAGTGAAGGTGAGCAGCGATTCTTGATTTTGGTAGTTTTACCAGAAGGGGGTTGCTGGCGGATCTTGAGTGCCCTGCGGAAGTATGGGGGGGACAAATCACAGACACGGGGGACAAATCACGGGGGGTGGGGACAAATCACGGGGGGTGGGGTGGGGAGGGGTGAGGCTGGAGAGGAGATGGTAGAAGACAGAAAGACCACTGACCTGCCTGCGGTGAGAGTGAGAGACCCAAAGACTCAGCCTAATCGCGGGAGATACCAATGATCCTAAATACCTCGATTTCCACAGCGTGAAGCCAAGAAAGATGAAAGGCGGGAGCACCAGCCCAGAGGGGAGAGCAGTACTCCATCAGACTGTGAATGAAAGATTTGTATGTTGTCAGGAGCTCAGGTGTGCCAAGGAAGGACAGTCGGCGACTGGCTTTGGAGGCCAGCTTGGAAATGTAGCTTTCCCAGGAAAGATCATGGTAGATAGTGAGACCCAGAAGCTTGAATGAAAGGACTTCTTCAAGATGATTGTTGAGAAAGTAGATTAGGGGTGGAGGGTTGTGGGGGGGGGGGTTCCAAATGGTCCTTTCGGAGAGACAAAGTGAGATTTTGGAGAGTGTGAGATTTGTCAGGGTTGAAAGACATCTTCCACGTGTTGGACCAGCTTGTGATTTTATCCAGATCTGCAGAGAGTGGCATCATCAGCAAAGAGATAAAGAGAATTTTCCAGAGAGTCAGAGAGATCATTGATGAAAACCAGAAAAAGAACAGGCCCAGAACGCTGCCTTGAACTCCAAACTGGCCAGGAAGAAGGGATGAGAGAACTCCATTGAGGGGCCACATGTTGGCTGTGACACGAGAGGAAGTCTGTGAGCCATGAGTGGAGATGTTCTTGGATACCATAGAAAGAGAGTTTGGTGAGCAGGGCAGGGTGCCAGACTGTATCGAAAGCACATGATATTTTTTTTTTTTTTTTTTTTTTTTTTTTTTTTTTTTTTTTTTTTTGTATACCTTGGTCGAGGCTCGTATGAGAGCTAACACACAACTCACAGCAAGGAGGCATGAGACAAGAGGGGTGGGAGTGGAAGGGACAAAACATTGGGGAACAGACACAGGTGAACTGTGGAAGGGAGAGGGATGGGGATGGGACGGGGAACATGGCGAGGAGAAGATGGACATTACAGGGACTTTCAGGAAGGAAAGCAGGAGAATTGAAGGAAGTGGGCATGGGTGGATTATCGGGGGTAGAAAAGATCGAGGATTTGGATGGGGGAAGATAAGAGGTGGTGGTGAACAGCTGTTTTGAAAGCCTGGAGGGAAGAATGGGAAAGAATAGAGTGAGGAAGTTTATTCCAAAGGCGGGAAAAAGAGGAATGAAAGAGTGAAGATGAGCAGTGATTCGTGATTTTGGTAGTTTTACCAGAAGGGGGTTGTTGGCGGACCTTGAGCGCCCTGTGGAAATGTGGTTGGGACAAATCGCAGAGAGAGCAGGGGGGGCAAGGCTGGAGAGGAGTCGGTAGAAGACAGAAAGACCACCGACCAACCTGCGGTGATTGAGTGAGAGGCCCAAAGACTCAGCTTCATTGCGGGAGATGCCAATGATCTTAAAAGCCCTGGTTTCGACAGCGTGAAGTCGAGAAAGGTGGGAGGCAGGAGCACCAGCCCAGAGGGGAGAGCAGTACTCCATCAGGCTACGGACAAAAGCTTTGTAAGTAGTCAGGAGCTCAAGAGGGCCGAGGAAGGACTTTGCACGACGGAGGATTCCCAGTCGGCGACTGGCTTTTGAGGCAAGGTTGGAAATGTGACTTTCCCAGGAAAGGTCATGGCAGATAGTGAGACCCAGAAGCTTGAAAGAAAAGACTTCTTCCAGAGGATTGTTGAGAAAGTGGATAGGGGGGTTTTGTAAACGGTCCTTTCGAAGAGACATAGTGAGAGTGTGAGATTTGTGTGGATTGAAAG
Source organism: Eptatretus burgeri (assembly GCF_056783735.1). Taxonomy (NCBI): domain Eukaryota; kingdom Metazoa; phylum Chordata; class Myxini; order Myxiniformes; family Myxinidae; genus Eptatretus; species Eptatretus burgeri. Next base: position 91,821,719 of record NC_140970.1, read on the forward strand.
ACATGTTCCACGTGTTGGACCAGTTTGTGATTTTATCCAGATCTGCAGTGAGCGAAGAAGCTGCTGCTTGCCGGTCTGAGGGATGACAGATGGTACGGCAGAGGGTGGAGTCATCGGCAAAGAGAAATAGAGGATTTTCCAGAGAGTCCGAGAGATCATTGATGAAAACCAGAAAAAGAACAGGGCCCAGAACGCTACCTTGAGGAACTCCAGCCTGCACAGGAAGAGGGGATGAAAGAACTCCATTTAGGGCCACATGTTGGCTGTGACACGAGAGGAAGTCTGTGAGCCATGAGTGGAGATGTTCTTGGATACCATAGAAAGAGAGTTTGGTGAGCAGGGCAGGGTGCCAGACTGTATCGAAAGCACATGATATGTCTCGGGAAATGGCTCTGATTTCATGTCTGCCATTGAGGATGCCCATCCATTGTTGGGAGGGCAGAATCAGCATATTCAAGGTAGAGTGACCTGGTCTGAATCCAAATTGATGATAAGAAATCAAGCCATTGGAGAAGAAGAAGGATTTAACATCTGAAGCGATGATGGATTCCATAACATTGCTGATGATTGGGAGAAGGCTGATTGCTCTGTTGTTGCAGGGATACGTTTTTTTTTTTTTACACCTTTTTTAATGCAGAGCAGTAATGCTTGCTGATTTCCAAGCAGATGGCAGATGACCTTGAACAAATGAAAGGGTGAGCAAGAGCAGGTTTTTAGGACACATGGGCTGATGCCGTCTGGACCGGTTGCAGAATCTGAGTCGAGGTTTGACAGCAAGCTCTCCACCTTGTCAGGAAAGGACACTAAATCCAGGAACAGCTGGGTGCGAATGGAGAAGGTGGGCTCAGGAAACGATGGGTTTGGGACACAAGATTTATCAGCAAACACGGAGTTGAGGCATTCAGCCTTTTCACGTGCAGTGTCAGACAGTATCCCATCCCAATGATAGGCAAACAGCAGCTGCAGCACTCTCTGTTGATCTGGAATAGATTAAATGATAGTCTGACAAATGAAACACAATTTTCAATTCTGGTCAGGAAGGAGTTTGTCAAAATGAATCCGCTGATCTATTTCCATGGTCATCCACTGGAAGAGGTTCAGTCTCTTTAACTTCTCGGCCTTACCATCAGCCATGATCTCTCCTGGATCTCTCCTAGACTGACAATAGAGCAAAGCTGGCCTCCAAAACCAGCCGCAGACTGGACTTCCTCTCTCATTCAAAGTCATTCCTTGGGAAATCAGAACTACTCACAGCCTACAATGCCTTTGGCCATAGTTCAATGGAGGACAGCTCTCCACTATGGGATGGCGCCCCCACCACACATCCATCTTTCCTGGACTGTGGAATCCAAAGCTCTCAAAATTATCGATATTACTCACAATCAGGCCAAAGTACAAAGCATGTTACTCTCAGAATGCAAGGTCTGTTGCTTGTTTTTATACCACCTCTCCTCTGGTCTAACTCTCCCTTTTTGTCACCATTTCTGAAACTTCCTTGGAGACCGTTCAATCCCACTCTTCCCTCCAGGACCTCAAGCAAATGGTGCATCTCCTGTTATCCCCAATTGTTACTCATGATCTTTTATACCCTCGTTACTACCTCACCCAACTATTAGTTGTCGGTTACTTTGTTTCCTTCCCTCCTTTCCCTCTATTCGTATTCATTCCCTTGGCCGTTGCTTCCAACTATGACCCCACTGTCATTGTGTTGCCTTTTTACCCTCACACTCTTTCATGAGCTGAAATTTCATACACAAAAAAGTAAATGCTATATTTTGGCAACCATTTATAAATCATTGAATATTTACAAAACCTTCCAATTCTACCACATTTTGAATGACGATATAATAATTTTCCATCCAGGGACAAGCGGGTGCACGGATGTGAATGACATTCAGAAATTGGTTATCGTGTCAGTTCTGAGAGCTTCCTGACAGTAACCTCATGCACTCGTCGAACACGCAGACACACCTGTTCAACCCGTCAAAGCATTTCCGCATTGAGTCTCGAATATGCATTCGAGTAAACCTTTTTGTCCTCTCACTTTTTGTATATTTAGGGATCAAAGTTAAATTTAATCTCTTATTCACTTTCATCATCTTGAAAACTCACTCACCACACCTGAAATCTCTTCTTTTCCAATACAAATAACTCCTAACACGCCACAAAAACCATCTTTGTGATGTTGCACCAAATCCTTGATGTGTAATATCCTTCCGATCAAAGGGGGACCAGAATAGTGCAGCATTTGCTCACGGTCAACGTACCTTTTGATCAATTACTGCAGAGAAGAAAGTCTTAAAATCTTTCACAGGCTGAAAAACACACACAACACACACCACTTTGGCTTGTGGGAGGGGTATGGGGATAAGGGAAGGACAGCTCAGTGCATTTATATTTAAATGTGTCCTGAGCTAGTAGCTTCCAGAATAACTATGGTCAGCTACTTAACTCACAGTGAAAACAAAGGGGGTTAAAGAGCAATTCATGCAGAGTTTGGAGAAAGTAAAAAAGAAGGAAAGACAAGGAATTGAAGTGTGGTGAATTGTTGGTATTATCGAAGGCATACAATACTGCAGTTTCAAAATGACGTATGAATGCTAAACGAGGGCTTTTGCGCATGCGCTGGGTGCGTTTACACCGATTCGCTTCTGCTCACCAGGCACTCTTAACCTGTCGTTGTTTGCGCAAAATCTGCGGTTCGAATCGTTTTTTTTCAACATAATTTTCAGCATTCAGACAGAAGAGTGGCAATTTCGAAAATGGTTAAACATAATTATTCTATTCCTGAATGTGAATCGTAATCACAATAATGTAAGAATACGAGAGGAGTCGGATTCGTATAATTCAACAAGTGGCGGCCGTGGTTAAAGCGGACAGACAGACACACACACACAACCTCCTTTCACCATTAGATTGAAAAATAGAGTATAATTTCTCTTCTGTCCCCAGAACCAAACAAAATATATATATATATATATATATATATATATATATATATATATATATATACATATATATATATATATACATATATATATATATATACATATATATATATAACGACCCTCACACCCTGTACAACACCCAGACCTCCCCCTCCCAAGCATGATTAATAGTCAATCTCATTTTAAACTTATCCTATGCATCAACAAGTCCCAGATATGACCTTCCCATCGGTGCTAAGAACCACGAAGGTTTGGTTAGAAATTAGAACACACGTCTATGAACCTCGAGCCTTGCACGGGCTCATATTGTCGGGAATTTTCACAATACGGACTGAAACACATCAACTTCTTGGACGAGTTGATCAGGAAGTTCTCCAACTGTTTTGTTGTTCAGAGGCACACCCCTTTCTCACAGGTACGTTTACAAGTATTTTCAGCTTCTTTAAAGTCTTCTTTTTGTTTTTTCGTCGATTCATTCTGCAATCCTTATGTTGGAGGCATGGAATATGTCCAGGCCACTCTGATCGACTTCAGTACTCGGGATGGTGTGCCAAGCACATGGCATGCCAAGCAACCTGGGGCAGATTACGTCATTTTGAAAGTGCCGTATTGGGAGCGTTCAGCAAAGCAGAACTTCTGGCTCACATCTCCCGGCTGCAAATGAGGAAGCTCTTGAAGCAGGCCCTGCTGTATCTGTGGCCACAGAGAGTCTGGAACGTACATCCGGGAGCAAGCCGAGCACTTTTGCCCGCCATATTCAAAAGCGGAGCGCAGCGTGCCGGTCACCACGCTGCGCACATCCGCAGAGGCGTGGACAAAATGGTAATTCTTACCTCCACACTCTGCAACAGGTCACGTGCACACAGACTTCATAATTCCTGGCACTCAATTATATTCTCACTGCGATAGTTCCCCATCTTATTTAAATGCAATGTCATTACAAGGTGAAGATTTACTTTGATGTGGTGTAATGACGATGATGTTGACGTGCCATTACCTCCAGCCAACCTCGGGAACACGTGGTAGTTATCTATGTTCTGGGCCACCTGCTTCCAGAGTCGTTTGAATGTTCTGAAGGGAGGAAAAGGAAAAAAAAAAAAAAAGAAGACAAGTGAGATGGAGCCAATTGTTAAGCAAGTTAAACATCAAAACAGTTGAACCCAGTCCGCTTCACTATGATCTGCAGATAAATCGCAATTTTGTGCTGGTTATGCTATTTATGCTTAAGCGTTCCTTCTTGGTAAATGAAAAGATGAAAAATGGAGAATAATCCGACAAATTAAGGAAAAAAAATAGTCCCTCCCAACCCAAACAAACACACGTGACACTCCCTGTGAAGTTGATGCCAGCACAGTGCGGCGAGGAGGTCACAGTGTCACCAAAGGTCGGGCCATCAGCAGGAACAAACTGGATGACATTTGGTGGCAAACCACTTTGTACTAGCGCTTGATATGCACAAAAATTGGAAAGGATTGCCGTATCACTGGGCTTCCAGAGCACCACATTTCCCTGCACACAACACAATGTATACCCAGCATAACCACCCCTACTGCTCGACACACTTATATATATATATATATATATATATCGATCTGCCAACCCAAGCATTCAAGAATGCTCACCTATCTGCAGCATAATTCCCAGAGTTTTCAAAATCTGCACAAAATGCTGCTCAACAGTCTCACAGTAAAGTTGAGATCACTTGCCTTTTTTGGTAGGTAATAGTTGGTCATTTAAACTTAAACAATCCGCAGCACATTCCTCCAATTCATGACTGCTTAACATGCAATCTGTTTGACTGTTCACATAATTCTCCCTCACCATCAGTGCAGGAGTGCCAGCCAGGTTGCCACCAATGGCTGTGAAGTTGAAAGGAGAGATAGCAGCAACAAAGCCCTGAAAAGAAGCAAATCAAATAAACAAATAAATACTCCTGGTTGGAAATGGGACAAACAGGCCACAGATGTATGCAGGAAGAGGGAATGCCAAATGCTTTCAGGCAATGTATTTGTCATTTGTGCACCCGATTGTGAAGTTTCTTGGAAGAACAGTCATGTAGAGTATTACAGGAGTGTAGAAGTGTAGAAGAACATTACAGTAACTGTAATGCTTCCTAAGTTGGAAACAGGCTTTAGACTGCCAGAGGGACTGTTGGCCAAACAAATAAATGATCTATTATTACAGATAAATGTTTTGAAACAACAAATATCCCACCAGTCATTTATTAAATGAATGTGGTAGCTTGGCAAGGCAATAGATTGAAACGATCCTCAGAAGTACTGCAATGTAAGCAAGTAAAACATCAAGAGGTAATATTTTCTGAGAAGTAATCTTCAATTGCAGAGTCGGTCCAAGCAGCGCAGCTTCCAGGATGAAGAATAAGCTGGGTAGTTTGCCTTTTCAACAGAATTCAAAGGCATCAATTTGTTCCTTAGCAAGGGGTTACTGGCAGACTTACTCTGCACTTGTCAAAAGGCATGACTGGATCTTTGGCATCCACATTTAAAACATTTGTCTCGGGGACAACTGACTTAATACTGCACCCACCAGCCCACCTCCCCAAAAGGATGGTTTACTTTTTTCTTTGGATACAAAGCTAAAGCTTGTGGAAAAGTGTGAACACAGAACAAAGACAAAGACACAACAGAATAAAAAGGTACAGTGGAGAGGGGGGGGGGTGGGAGAGGGGAGGACACCAACAGCGGGACAAATATTAACACGAAGACAGACAAACAAGTGATGCGGGTGAGAAAGAATGGTATGGGAGCATCCAGTGGGTGGACAAGATAGATCATGAAGCAAACTCTCAGGAAGGAAAAACTGGAAATTTCGAAAGAGGTGCAAAAGATCATAGTTTTGGATGGGGGTTGATCTGAGATGGTGGTGGAGAGATAACTTGAAGATCTGGAGGGAAGAATGAGATTAAAGGGAATGTGGAAGTTGGTTCCACGGGTGGAAAAGAGAAGAACAAATGAGTGGTGAGCAATGATTCTGCATTTTGGGAGTTTCACCAGAATGGGGCTGATGGTAGACTGTGTGCACCCTACAGAAACCCGGTGGGGCGGGGGGAGTTACACAAGACGGAAAGAGCCGGGGTGCAAGACCAGAAAGGAGGCGGTAGAAGACAGACCACTGCAAAAAAATAAAATTAAATTAATATTCTGTAAAAAAGAAAATTTGATATTGTTATTTTAAAACTTAAATCGTATAAAAGGAAATATACTCTTCATTTCACTTTTGAATCTTAAAAATAAAAATGAAGGTGACTGTCAAAAATTTATTGAAATAAGCACGCCATGATCACCTCGCCAACTTGGATCTTCACAAAACATTGATCTTCTTTCTCTTGCACCCAGGATATGCAACATTGTTCTGAATTTTTTCTTAAAGGTTATAAACAATATTGCCATGCATAAGATAGATGTGAAAGGAAAGCAGGGAAGGCAGGGTGGGCACAAAGAAAATAATAAATAAATAAATAAATAAATCACAAGCCAGCCTCAATGAATGGAAAAATGAACACAAACATTGTTATTCAGCAAAACCTTTACTTATCAATATCCTCCCTCATTTGGCCTTGACCACAAAGTGAAACCCTACCCGGGACAAACTTCACAGAACTCTGCAAAAACTTGCATGAGTCATATCGTCCCCCAAAAAATATTAAACAGGACGCATGCTGAATTTTGGTGTTGCCAATTTGGTGATGGTGAGCAAACTGTAGTGACATCGATTATGGAGGTGTAAATCTCGTGGAAGGAGTGGGGAGGTACAGAGCTGAAGCTCACAGACCTCCAGGCCACGGTATATCAGGGTGTTGGTACTGGGTGCGACGCTGAGTGGTTGTTGGTGCTTCAGATCGAGGGCGTATTTTGCGTTGAAACGGAAGAAGTCGATGAGCTCTGCAGCAGCGTCAATCTCTGCCTGCATGACAGTCTTTCCCTGCGCACACAAAGTTACACCACCAAAGGAGAAAATAAAATGATTCCCAACAATAAATAAATAAATAAACATGAGCCAAGTAGTTTTGTAGCCTGCATGCAAATAAAAATTTGTCTTGAATTAATGTCTGCAAGCAACAGTGCCTTCAATTTCAATGCAGAAGCACAAAGACTTAAACATGCTGACCAAACTGTTTGTTGGCCTGTAAGTAGTCTTAGCTTTTTCATTGTGCCCAGCTCTTATCTATTCTTTAACACATCACCACTCACACAAATGCATCTAAGAATCCCCTTTTTGTCTCTCTTCCTGAGTATTTATCTCGTCATCCTTTGCCAAGCTATCCTACCAACAGATGCTTCAAAGCACAATGCAGACCTCTGTGCATTACTGCTTGAACATCATGGGCTTATGCAAGCATTGCAACTTCATGGATTGTGTAGGATTATCGGTGCAACGTTATGGATTATGCAGACTCGGCTGAAAGTTGTGCGTAAAGAGAGCAATTTGAGACAGAGTGCTGCTTAACTTGTCCAATCATCGTCTTTGCCAGGATCTCAGCATGCTTCGGGCCACTCAGCAGATCCGCTGCCTTGAAAAAGATCTCGGCACGATCCTCTAAAGGTCGCAGATCCCACTCTGCACGTGCTGCCAGTGCTGCCGATATAGCCTCATTGAGCAAACCCTGGGAGATCAAATGAAAGGGCGAGGGGCAACATAGAAATACATAAATACAGAAAATCCAGGAATGGCGGGTAAGCCCGAAGGGAATTATGGGAGCTGAAGTACTATTTAGAATGTAAACAAAAGTAATGAAAACGAAGCAGTGGAGGACAAAGGTGAGGAGGTGGTGCAAGGCAGCTCATTGGAGAGGAGTTCAAATGAAAATTAGAAAAACAAGTAATAGGATGGAAGTGAAAGATGAAAGAAGACAGACATAAAGAGAAGTGTTTACATGATAGTAATAATATGTACATGTACATTTACATGATAGAAGAAATTTTAAAGAAATACAAGCAAAGGTGGAAATTCAACTTTATGAACATGTTCCAGACACAGCAAACCCATAAGGACAGGCTTGTCCACAGGCAGCAACCTTTCCATACCTTGTCTGCATAGCAGAACTTTGCAACTTTGTGTGAGTGGTTGAACGGCTGAGAGAAAGGAGGAAAAAAATAAATATATATATACACAGTATACCCTTGAGTCGAACATTAACAACCTGCAGCTCAGGCACATGGATTTGAAATGTTTGAGGCAAGCTATATCATAAAATATCGGACAGTTTCTGAGAGTGTTCTGCAATGTGAGAAGCTTACACACAGCTGGTACCGAATGTCATTTGTCCATACTTCCTTGCCTCCGACCACACACGGGATTCTCTCCGTGACACCTTGCAGCGATGCCAGCGCCTGCATGTTGGGGATATTCACACATCACACACAAGGCATTGTATTATCCAACCATTTCGGCCAAGGATAGCGATAGCCTGCTATAGGATCCGCTCGGCATGGATTACAATGAGTGTACTCCGTGCCAAAATGGCTTCGTCTCACGGCCAGATTTGAACCCACGTTTTGGGACCACTTCTATATTTCATGTGTTAAACTTTTTATTTTTCCTCCTTGAAAATTGATTCCCCTGGCTGCTCAGCAGAAATTTATGAATGTTACACTCATTGCTCCAACCAAGCGGAGACGCTATTCCTCTCAAGCCAGCAATGAGCAGAGGAAATCCCAGACTGTGTACAAAAAAAGGGAAGACAAGGTTGGAACATTAAACAGAGTCTGGTTAAGAAAATAACTCTGCAAGCCAAACAGGAATACGAAAAAGACATTGCCAAAATATTAAACATAACAGCAAGATATTATTTAAGTATTGAAGAGGTAAGGATAGGGTTAAGAGGATTGTCGGCCCATTGAGGAATAGCACAGAATTGGTAGATTATGAGGGTGAGATAGCAGGCTGACTTAAAATAAAATTTCCTTCCACATTTACCATGGGAATAGTCAGGGGAACTTCCAATAGCTGAGTATCTATCTCAGGGGTGAGCAAAGGCTTTTTAGAAAAGATTGAAGTGAAAGTAGGGGAGGCTCAAAATAAATAAATAAATAAATAAAACAGCTCAAAAAAAATTAAGGAAGGATAAAGCTCCACGGATAGATGATATGCACTCGAGAGTTTTGAGGGAGGGAGCAGAGCAGCTAAGCATGATGTTAGCAGATATCTTTAACAGCTCAGTGGAGTCAGAATCAGTACTGGAGGATTGGAAAGTAGCAAATGAAACACTCTTAAGAAAGGATCCAGAGAAGAATTGGGGAGCTTTAGACTTGTTAACTTGACTTCAGTTGTGGGGAAGGTGTTGGAGACATCAATTAAGGAATGGTAGGGAAACATTTAAATAATTTCAAACTAAATAAAGGTAGTCAGCATGGATTTACCAAAGGCAGATCTTGTTTAACAAATTTATTGCAGTTATAGGAAGTTGTTTCTGATTGGGTGGATGAGGGAAGGGTAACAGACATCGTGTAGTATGTCCACAGTAAATCCTCCAATATTGTGGAGGTGAGGTTCCTGGAAAATGCTGCGATAGTTAAAACCACGATTGTGGAAACCAAGAGCCAATGGGAAGAGGGGGGTTCGGTTGCTGGACTTCGAGAAAATATGGAGGAAGATCAACAACAGCCAGAAATACACACATTACAATTTAAATAAATACATATATAAAGCACGTTAACATTGAAATAAACATACAAATACGGTGTAAATTACACAAAACTTTTACCTTTTAAATATATTCCAAAACGAGGTGGGCAAGGGTAAACATATTACATACTCGTTTGTACTGTACTCTGCCGAAAATAGAAAACACAAGCCTTAGCTCAGAGATGATCTCGATTACTCCCGAAAATACAAATAAAAATAACCTTGGTTTGAAGCAAAAACATGTTCATCTTCTATCCTCATACGTGTGTGTGTGTGTGTGTGTGTGTGTGTGTGTGTGTGTGTGTGTGTGTGTGTGTGTGTGTGTGTGTGTGTGTGTGTGTGTGTGTCAGTCAGTGTGTCTCCTCCATAACTCCAAGACCATGAAACCAAGCAGGCTGAATCTTTGCATGCATACAAAGAAAACCCCAAGGAAGTGCATGACTGAAAATTGGGCGTTTGGGTTAATTAAAACACCCCTTTTAAAAGGGCTTTATTTAATTGTATCCTTTATCAGGCGCAAACTTGGTCACTGCTCTCAATGGGGTCTTAAAGCGTATCCAAGGTAACCTCGCTGGGGTCTGAAGCCACCATGTTTTTTGGCCTGCACAACCATTCTTTGATTTGGAGCAGGCCGCAACCAATTCTTTACGATATATATTTTTTTCTTTTTTTCACTTTCCTCACTCATATTATCGAATGCCTGTTCATCACAGCTATGAATCACTGTATGCATTGCTTTTGGATGTAGTAGAGTTTTCAAATTAGAAGCTTGGAGTGAGTTCATCAATTATATGATGCAATTTTCCACGATCTACTCTCACAAACTAACGAAAGTATATCATCGAAATATTATTACAGCTTTGAGGATCGGATATCATCCAGACTAAAGAAGTGTTGAAATCTGGAGTGAAATCTTATAATTTAAAGAAATAACGAGGCATATAACTAAGCCTATATACCGATTTACTTTCAGCAAGCAAGGCCATAGTCCCTCCTCCATATATACACAAGAAAATGTGAAATTTCCAAAGCATTAAACTTACCTTTTCCACTCTTTGGAGAATTATATTGAGTGGACAAAAGATTTAGGAACGTGCCAAAATTAACCAGCTTCATTGAGCTATTTGATTTAATGCATTCATTGCCTGACCTCACGCCCTGTCCCCCACAGGGACTGCTTATCCAGAGAGTCTGCCAGATCTGTGTCTATATTTTTGGAGGTTTTGCTAGGTGCTCAACAGGAAATCAAAGCAAATCTGGTAAAAAACAGACATTTTAAAATAAAGCAAAAACATTTGTGTGGACCATGGACCGATGTACCATGTGACGTGTGCACAGACGAGCAGGCAACGTGGCGGATTATCTGCAATGATTATTTCACGGGAGATTAAACTTTGTGATGTCTCCAGGGTTGTTATATGTTAAATAGCAACTCTTTTGTGGAGAAAGTCATTATTTGAACGCATACATTTAATTTATTTAACTGCTGCAGGCACACTGAAACCCAGCTTTAAAGTTAAAGGGACCCTATATGATATGCAGCCACAGCCTAACCAGCCATTCCTTATCAACCATTTAATTGGAGTGCTAGCTTGAGTGCTTAAGCCACTTGCCGAGCACCCTACATTTGACAGCGGTATTGCGCCGTGTCATTCTGAGTGAATCGTTCACTCACTGCAGACGCTTTTGCCGCACCACATCACCCTGAGCGAGTGGCCCGTGCTCCGTCACCCTGAGCGAGTGGCCCGTGCTCCGTCACCCTGAGCGAGTGGCCCGTGCTCCGTCACCCTGAGCGAGTGGCCCGTGCTCCGTCACCCTGAGCGAGTGGCCCGTGCTCCGTCACCCTGAGCGAGTGGCCCGTGCTCCGTCACACTGAGCGAGTGGCCCGTGCTCCGTCACCCTGAGCGAGTGGCCCGTGCTCCGTCACCCTGAGCGAGTGGCCCATGCTCCATCACGCTCAGGGTGAATTACTTCGGGGGGAGGGGGGGCGCAGTCACTGCTCCTCCAGAGCTTCATCCATTCCTGCGGACCCACATATCTTCCCCACCCACACAATCCAACATCTCATTTCCTCCTCTGCTGTCATTCAATTCTCAAACATTGCAATGCAAAAATGGTGATCGTGTTCCTCCATTGCCACGGCCTACTGACATGCTATAATTCACATTCATTCTCCAAACACAATTCTTCATTCAAATTCTTTACACACAACAGTCATCAACATCATGAGCCAATTCTGGTTTCCAAACCAATCCATATACCGACCATTGAGTCACTCTCGCCCGCTCCCATGCTAATGACGCATGTTCCAATTTCTAGCAAAACTGAACCCTTGGGACAGTCAGCATCAAAACACTTTACCCTTAATCCAAGTCGTCGCAGGTTGGTCAGTTCCAAGAGTGTCATCCACCCCTTCTAATTTTCTTTGCATCCTTTAAATCCAACTCCTGTGGATTCGTTGCTTTCAAACTCACTGGATTACATACTTTTTTTATTATCTTGCCAAAACGAAGTTTTTGCAAGATATGTTAGTCAGCTTGTATGTTTGTCTGTAATCATGTATTGATCACTCTGCAGAGCACAGTTATCATTGGAAATTTTTGTAACTTCGCATATCAGAGGCCTATAGAGGTCGCTTTCAGCACATAAAATTTTCAAGGTCAAGGTCAAAGGTCAAGGTCACTTTGTCGCAAATCAGGGGAGTCGACGAAACCCTTATTTTTTGAGTAATTTTGATCGGATCGTCTTCAAACTTCATGGGAATATAGTTCATGGTCTGGCGCTCAGCTGATTAATTTTTGGTGGCGATCGGCCTTGACCTTCATGGTTAGCGCTGGAGGTCGAAAGTTTTTGACCCCAAGGTCAAATTTTGAAATCTTAGATACCATATCAAGTAATACCTCATATGAAAGCGCTTGATAAGTGCTTTCCAGATCTGTCAAAAGTTTGACGCGATGACGTCATGACGAAAAAACGGATTTTTCATGAAAAATTTATTTCCTCAGTTCTCATCAAAATCTCTTCATATTTCATGTACAACGGTCCTGGAGAGATACCATTAACCGTACGAAAATATAAAGGTCAAGGTCACAAAAAGGTCAAGCATCAAGGTCGACGAAACCCTTATTTTTTGAGTAACTTTAATCGAATAAATAAGTCACTCATGTTCACATTTTGGCAAGATACTGGTCACCCTGGGGGTGACATTGGTTTTTTTATCTTTTAATTTTCCTATTTTTTCAAGTTCTTGCACATCATGTGGCTAATGTTTGGGTGCACTTGTAGACTTCAAGCACACCCACGATTAGGCGTTAAAGAATCAGATCAGCCACAAGAACTGTGTCTATAAACATTCTTGCGAGAGGCAGCAGGATTGATGCCTGCACTCCCCTCCAGGATCCGGCAGACCCAAATTTATCTCATTCGTTCACAGAAGCCTGCACCCCCCCCCACCCCCCCTCCAGGATCTGGTAGACAAGAGTTTTCTCATGCACTCCAAATCGATGCCTGCATCCTCCTCCAGGAAAAACTGTGCCCACAGCTAAAATCCAGGCAGACATTCCCACAGCCCAGCGGACCCAGCCAAAACTGCATCCCCTTGGTTCGCCAGATCGAGAGCGGAACAAGGCCATGGCCGGCTGACCCACAACCAACATGAGGACAACTCCCAGACACGCATGGATGCCAGCAACCACACTCCACCATCCACGACAGACAAAATCCAGAAAAACAGCCACCATGGTTAATGCAAACACCATCACCTGACCTTGGGCTGTAATGCTCATCTAACCGGCTGCCTGCCATGAGAGTTGGAGTGAGTTGATATGTGTTTTGGCCTCGTGCAGCTCTTTATGTTTCTCTTTCATCTTCCCATACCGCCTTTTACTTGCCCACACTTTCTTTTCAGCTCTCGTGAGCCCTTGCTGTGCTCGTTTGGCTTGCTGCCGGTACAGCCCATCCAATTCAGCTTGCAGGGCTGGGGCATTAGCTTGCACATGCTTCCGGCAGCTGTGATCGCTATCCAACTCAGCTTCGAGCTCACACACTCTCTCCTGAAGGCTTTCCATCACTTTCTGGGTTTTGCTCTTGAAAGACTGCAGTTCAGTTGGCAATGTCCTGATCTCCTGGCAAATGTTCTCCTGCGACAGACTCCATACAAAGCTAATCTTCTTTATTCATCTCCTTATTGCCCCTAATCACACATTCATCATCAAATGGTTCATTCCCAATTACACATTCCTCAACGTCAAACTCCCTCTCATTTGGCACAATTTCTGGAGTATCCTTCTCAACGACTGGTTTGAACGAAAGAAGACTGATAAAGTCACTCATAAAGCTCAGCACGGGTCTTATTGTCAACAAGTCCAGTGTTTGACAATTCACGTTCGTCATGCAGTTCATCTACCTGTTTCTCCTCAACATCCCTTCCTGAAGAATCCATCGATCTGACATCTGGAAGGGATTCCGGGGGTACATCAGCTATGGTAAGTTCATCAAATGAAAATTTCTGAGCATCATTTTCATCACCAGAATCTACAACATTCACACCAAGTGGAGACATTTTCTCTTCAAAGCTTACACTCAACTCACTTTGGTTTATTTTAAGAAGAGTCTCTTGCTCAACAGAGAGTTACAGCTGCTGCGACTCTCCTCAACACATCTTTCTTGGGCTTGCGCCAATCCTGGCTCGACAAAACACACTTCAGGACTTTCCTTCCTGTGAGTGCCCAGTTCAGGAAGATCACTTTCCTCATCCAGCAACTTCACAACTTCAATGTCATTTTCCTTCATACTATCAAATGTGTCACTTCCCACCGTACAATCATCAAAAGACATTTCTGGAGATACACTCTCAACTACAGTTGTACAATCTGCATCACAACAGCAAGAAGCACTAAACTCATCATAACCCTCTGTCTTGGCATCACTTCCACAAGATTCATAAATAGCGAGTAATTGGCCTTCACAACGATCATTGAAATCTGAACTCTGAGATTGGTTCTGCGAATTCATTTCAAAAACATCACTCTCACACTGGTCCATTTGAGGTCCTTCTGTGCCTCTTAAACCACCTTGCACTTTTTTGAATTGGGCAATTCTCTCTCCAGAGTTTACATCAGCAAGCTCACTTCTGATTGTTTCCGAACTAGTCACTTGCTCGGTATTTGACATGTCAACGTCACCGTCGCTCTCCTCCAGCTACATGTCCTGCAAATGGTTCAAACATTGGCTCCGCCAAATCTGCTCGGCCAAATTGGAACATGGACACGGACAATTTTCAATTAAAAACTGACCTTATACTGATGTTAAAAACCCCACAAATAGAGATTTGATTGAAATATTAAATAAAAATGAACTTCTAAAGGTGATGAAATATAAAACTCTTTTAGGAATAATCAACAAATCTTATTGGTTTCCTATTATGAGAAAAATAATTGTGGATTCAAGAGTATCGCAGAATCCAGATGAATATATGTATGATATTCTATGGGGTGAAAGTGGTTCAAGGATAGTAAGGGATGAGGAAGGAGTTGAAGAAACTGAGACAAGAGAGAAGGAGGAGAGGGAGAAGAGAGAGAAGGAGGAGAGGGAGAAGAGAGAGAGAAGGAGACAAACGAGAAGAGAGAGGAGAGAGAATGAATAAATATAAAAATATAGAAACCAGTGAGATTTTAAAAAGATCAAAGGTATTACAGAAAATAAATCAATCTAAACGCACTGAGGAGGAAAACAAAGAATTGACAAGTCTATTTCCTGCACGCGTTTAATGTCCTCAGAAAAAAAAAATGTATTCCTTTCCCTTAAATTCCCAAGTGTTATTTTCTCCCGGCACCAATTATCGTGATCAACAATTTCATGTCCCCTGTGAAATGTTGTTCAGAGTTCGAATCCCACACTCCTGACTCCAAATGTCATGGGTCTGGCGGTTCGTTTAATCCCCCCCCGACCAAATTGTGGTGGACGGGCGGTTAACACCAACCAAGCCCTGATCGCTGAGCAGTTTTCCTTCGGAAGCGGACATGTGATCCTCAGAGAAAATGACATGCGCAGGATGGGCGGGGCGGCACAGATAGCTGTACATCACAAGCGGTTTATACTCAAATCCCATGACAATTATACGGACACAGCAACTTTAAATAAACGGGGATTTAATGAAAATATAAATATTTACAAGTGTACAAGTCAGAATGTAATAATACGTGAAGTAATTAAGGTCTAAAGTCAAGGTGCCTCCACACACGGACTTGGATACAAACAAGGGGAAAACAAAAGAAAAGCAAATCCTCTCTTTATTCTGGCACGTAGCTTGGTCCAGAGATGGTCTCTGTTGAACTTTGCGATCAAGCCGCTTCGTCCCTCGTGGGAAGATGTGCCCAAAAATGGCACCGAGCCTCTCTCGACGCAGCTGTGTGGTGGTCGTATGGCAGCTTAGCTGCCGGGGTAGCCATCATTTCTTGAAGCGTGACTGTGTCGCTGATGCAGTGACCCTCTACCAGTACACACACTGGAACTGGTACTCATTTCGCCGACCTCGGAAGGATGACAGGCTGAGTCAACCCCCTGGTGTATTAATTCAGCGGCCCAACGGGGCTTGAACTCGGTACCCTAGGATCCCAAGCCGCCACCCTAACCACTGAGCCAACACCAGGCTGCGACGCAGCTGCTCTCTGCAGAATGGCACCGCTCCCTTCAGTGATGTACATGAGGCTTCGAGGTCAGTCTCTCACAACCAGCCAAGAGTAAATGGCTAGCGTGTTGCTCAGCCACGCGAGCCAATTCGCCTCAGCACAAATACGAGAATCGTGCTGTCTTCTTCATGCGTCGAAGGAAAGCCAGCCATAATGCTCTGTTCTTACATGCCATCTCCTAGCTCCATCATCTCTCTGGCAACAAAACCAAAACCCTTCGCTTCTGATGTCACGCCCATCAATCATCCACCTCCAGGTATGGCTTGCTGGCACGAAAACTGGGAAGGCGGGGCTTCTGCCTGCTCAGCACATTTTGCTTGCTTGTTGGTATGGCGGTTGTTATTTTAAAAAAAAAACACTTCTTTCATGGCTGGCTTGAAATACAAAAGCGTAGTCGAGAAAGTCACAGGGGGCAATTACATACTGGGGAAAATTAGTTTTAATCTCAATCTAATTAACACAGCACCACCACCACCCCCCCCCCCCCCCCCGTGTGGTGACACGCAACACTTATGCTCACAGTTTCCCAAAATTCATTTATATTGAGATGTCTCCTACACATCCACGGACCAAGCAACTCCATACAATCCTAACTTTGCGATGAAATTCCTCCATGTACCACCACAACCGTAATAAGATTATGTTTTAGGAAGAGCACCGACACTGTGCAATTCATGGTGTGTGTGTGTGTGTGTGTGTGTGTGTGTGTGTGTGTGTGTGTGTGTGTGTGTGTGTGTGTGTGTGTGTGTGTGTGTGTGTGTGTGTGTGTGTGTGTGTGTGTGTGTGTGTGTGTGTGTGTGTGTGTGTGAGATATAGTTAGGAACAGAAAATGGAAAAAAAATGAGATGCATGTGTGTGTGTTGCTGGTGGAGGAGGAAGTGGGAGGGCAAGGGGTGGGCAGGAGGAGGCAGGGGAAGTGGGTGGGATGAGATAGTGGAATGGGGAAGGGGTGGAGTGGGGTGGAAGTCTAGAGGGAAGGAAAGGGGTGGGGTAGGAGGAGGGACCCGGGGGTGAACCCTTTGAAGAATTATCCGAGCAAAGACCTTGCCCGGCACTGAGAGCAGCATCACCCCACGGTATTGTTCAAGTCCTGGTGATCACCCTTCCCTTTCCAAAGAAGGACAACAAGGCCCCTCTTTCAGGAAGTTGGGATGATGCCTGTGTTCCAAACAGAGCACAGAACTGCATGCAATCATACAAGTATATTATTTTCACCAGCCTTGAGAAGTTCAGCATGGATGCCACAGATCCCAGGGGCTTTACCATCTTTCAATTGGTTCACCGCAGCCTGTGTTTCCACAAAGAAAGGTGGTTCACAGTTGATCAGAGGGTTAGCAATGGGGATAGATATACCCTTGACATCCAACTCAACAGTTGGTGGGTCAGCCTGGCACAGCCTCTCAAAGGAACTGGCCCAGCAGGTCTTCACTTCAGATTCCTCTGTCAAGAGCCCACCACCATCTGCTCTAACTGCAGTACACTGAGGGATGGGCTTGGATGAACACAATGCACAAATTCCAATGTAAGGATGACGAGAATCACTCGTCCACAGATGATGAGCTACCCCTTCACAGATTTCTCGGACATAGGCCTCCTTGTCTGGCCTCAGCGCACGTACAGTTTTACACCTCAGCTCCCTGAACAGCTCAGCTCTGCCATTAAGCCTGACTCTGCAACGCTGGTCAATGGCATTCAGTGTCCCTTCGGAGACCAAGTTCCTCTTTGCCTGACAGTGGGTTCCAAGACATCCGCCGGCAACATCAAAGATGGTAATCTTGAGGGCACCATAATTCTTCAGGATTCCCCAAAACACCCAGACCCCCAAATCCGCACTTGGCCTATTCGCAAACTCCTCAGCTGGCCTCTTATCTCTGAACTTGTCAACATCCAACCGAGACTGGTGTTAGTGTTGCGGAGGCACGATGGGCCGAATAGTGTCCTCCTGCAACAAAGTTCCAATTAAATGTATCCTTATGCAGAGCAAGTACATTGTTACAAGTACATACATGAAATTAAACTGCTACGGAACCAAGACGTCCCACTTTGATGCAACCTCGCTTTGATGGGACACATAACCCTGACCCATGACCTTTAAAAAAAAAAAATGTATTATTCATTATTCAATTGAATTTAGAATGGAATTAAAATGAATTCAATTCAAATCAAATTGAACACCAAATAGGTTCAGTCATGCATTGGAGTAATCAGAAGGAACCCAAACAAGAAAAAAAAACAAAGATCAAGTCATCAGGAGGAACCTGGATAGGATTCACATTTCATCTGCTACTCCTCTATCCTACAACCCATCCAGGCATAGCCAAGTGAGCCTTATTCAAACTATATAGATGTCAAAAAAAAGAACCTATGTAAAAAAAAAAAAAATTCTGGCTGCCAGACCATGTGTCCAATCAAGTTGATATTTATAACATGCATCCCCAATCACTACGAGATCATAAATGTGAAGTCTCACGTCGATTACTTAAGCAGTTCCAGAGAAAACATTATTTAATATTTTCTTCAATCCAATATGGCTGCCAAACCATGTGACCTATCAATTATTCCTGAACAAACTTGTACACCCATGGCTTGGAGAATACTTGTGTGAAGTTTCCCCTCGATTTGTCTTGCCATTCCAGAGACGATTTTTATAGGCTTTATGGTAAATCCAATATGGCTGCCAAACCATGTGACCAATGACATACGTGTGAATCTTTTGTTCCTCATGGACATATATGTGTAAAGTTTCGCCTTGATCTGTTCAGCTACTTCAAAGAAGATTTTTGAAGGTTATTATTTATTTTTAACAATATGGCTGCCGAATCACATGACCCATGACATCTAATTTTTTTTCTGCGGACCATTTTATCCCGAGATGACGCTCAAAAATGTTCACACTGATCGGATGTGGCGTTGTACATATGCAATTATGATGACATCTATGATGTCATAATAATCACTCATTTCCCATAAGTACTTGCCATGTGCCAAGTTTCAAATTTTTCCTGGGTGCAGTTTCAGAGATACAGAGGTCCAAAGTTTTTCCCTTTTTCCAATATAGCTGCCACACCACTTGACCTATGATGTCTTAATTATCAATAAAATATTCTACATGAGTAGTCACACCAATGGTGAAAATTGTCTCAATCCGACAAGCGGTTATGGAGAAAAACATGAAAGTTCTGAGCGAACAAACAGACAGACAAACACACAAATGAAAAATCACTCCCAGAGTGACAACTTGGCAAAACAGCACAAAGTACAATGGCACTCGGTGGAGCGCATACCTGTGCCAGGTGGAACAGTTCATGTTTTGTATCCCACTGATGGGCTGGATCCGAACCAAAATCCAATCCGCTTGTTCTTGTCACCTATTCAACTCATCCACCTTGTTTTGTCACAACCTGTCCACAACTTTTTGAGATATAGTGATATATTTAATTTATGGCCCTATCTATCAATTTTGGTTCATGGACGCCAGCAGTGACCAATAGTTTCGTTGTGCCAGTGTGTCTGTCTGTCTGTTGGGTGATTGCTAGACTACCCTTAGTCTCAGGTTTTCCATCTGTCTGTTTGTTTGTATGTAATGGACAGCCCTGGAGGCCAGAGGAGTCAACTGATTTTGATGAAACTTGACTGGTAGGTTCATACCAGGATCTAGTTGTATGCTTTTGAGCACCGTTGGTATGGACGCCACCGTTGCCTAGCAACGGGACTTTTAAATTTTTGAAAAAAATCCGAAAAAATTTTTTTTTTTCGAAAATCAAAAATCGGCTTCCGTGCTTTTATGCGCACTATAATCAACCTCTTTGTCAAAAATTTTCAGCCCAATCCGTCAAAAACTGTATGACTAGTATGCAATTATATGGTGACCACCCATGTCGCCTACCGGCTTGTCCGTCTGTTTGTGACTCTCTCCAGAGCATAGCTCCATGACGTTTGACGCGATATTGATGAAACTTGGACACAAGCGAGATATCATGGTCTAGTTGTGTCTTTTTGCATGAGGGGCGTCCCACGCCCACTTGAACTTTTTTTCTCGCAATTTAATTTCCTAGAAGCTGTGCGTAATGTCCATAAGTACAACATATAAAAAAAAAATCCGATTTGATTTGGTCAATTTTGAAGGAAGAGATAGGTTTCTACGGTAGGGCTTCCTCAAAAGCTTCCACTAACTCAATTGTACCAATCGTGGCATTGTTCAATAATTCCCGCGAACCATCGTCGCCTCCCGGCTTGTAGAAATTAGGTCTGTGTTGACCTTTTGACATTAAAATTAATTGGAAGTTGAATTCAGCGACATGACATGAAAAATTCTCTTCAAATATCAAGTCAATCGGATGAAAATTGAGGATTTTAGAAAATTTGGCCCAATTTGGCTTTTTTGCCTATGTAGACCTTTTTGGTGGACCGGAGTTTAAGAAGCTTCAAGGAGGGACCGTCACAAGGTCGGTGCCATGAATCTCTGAAAATTTCAGAAGGATCGGTTGATCGGTTTGGGCTGGAGCCAAGCGGACGGACACGGACACGGACACACACACACTAAGATTTTTTTGCCGAGTAACGGACGGACCCAAATACAATCAATCCTCTTTCCTTCGGTGAGGGTAACCATGTTGCCAATGGTGTTCAGTTCTTGGCAACATTCGTCAACAGACTGGTTGGTTGGAAAACCAAGGGCAGGGCAGCCTGGCTTAGCCAATAGCAACCCCTCCCTTAGGCAAACGCCCCTGCAAACCCCAAAGGTTCTCCAGAGGTCAAAATCTAGCACGATCAGTAATATGGACCGCAGGTGCAGTCTCACCTCTCCAGTGACCCGAAGTGACCTTCATTCCCCACAAACCCACCTTCTCGAGCTCGGATCGTTCCGGAGACCCAGGCAGGAATTCGAGCACAGGTTCATTTTTCACCTCCCGCACCACGTGGTGCACACCGCGAAGCCTGGAAGGATCAGGGTCATCGTAACCGCACAGAGAGAGGGATAACCACCCCCACACCAGCATGCACATCGTTTAGAAACCGTGCCATTTGCCATTTGCAGCGATTGTTGCACAAGTAATTGAGGCCTGAATGGAGAATCAGAAGCACAAGAAACACGGCGGTTCGGTGACCGTACGGGATGACGGAGGCGGTTACAGGTGTCGCTTTATCGATCCGAGCCGGTCGTGAGAAATGATCCTCAATTACGAGGCCACGTGACACGAGAATCTGCTCATGAAGTTTAATTTTACCATTGCTGGGAATAACAGCCGTTCATAGAACCGTCGAGTCGGAGAGAGAAATAAATCGCGAAACGTCACCAATTACACGAGGAAGCAAACCGTCCATCGCTCGTTCGGCTTCTTGAGCGTCGTGGGGAACAAGCTCGGGCCGCTTACCCTGACAGGCTGAGGCCGCGTCGCGTCAACCTGAGCAGCGCCATGAGTTCAGCTGAGGTGGCGAGTCAGACGCGAGAAATGGAAATTAAGCCTTCACTTGCTCTCCTCCCTTTTCAATCCTCCCCTTTTCTTTCGACAATCTCCCTTCCTTTCCTCCCCTCACCACTCTTTCCTTCCCCACTCCACCCTCCCCACTCTTTCCTTCCCCACTCTTTCCTACCCCACTCCACCCTCCCCACTCTTTCCTACCCCTCCACACCCTCCTCACTCTTTCCTACCCCTCCACACCCTCCTCACTCTTTCCTACCCCCTCCCCACCCTCCCCACTCTTTCCGAACCCACCCCACCCTCCCCACTCTTTCCGAACCCACCCCACCCTCCCCTCCCTTTCCTACCCCTCCCCACCCTCCCCACTCTTTCCTAACCCACCCCACCTCCCCTCCCCACTCTTTCCAACCCCACCCCACTCTTTCCTACCCACCCCACCATTTCCTTTCCAACCCCACCCCACCCTTTCCTACCCCACCCCACTCTTTCCTACCCCACCCCACCCTCCTCCCCACTCTTTCCTACCCCACCCCACCCTCCCCTCCCCACTCTTTCCTACCCCACCCCACCCTTTCCTACCCCTCCCCACCCTCCCCACTCTTTCCTACCCCACCCTCCCCACTCTTTCCTACCCCACCCTCCCCTCCCCACTCTTTCCTACCCCACTCCACCTTCCCCACTCTTTCCTAACCCACCCACCCTCCCCTCCCCACTCTTTCCTAACCCACCCACCCACCCTCCTCCCCACTCTTTCCTAACCCACCCACCCACCCTCCCCTCCCCACTCTTTCCTAACCCACCCACCCACCCACCCTCCCCTCCCCACTCTTTCCTAACCCACCCACCCACCCTCCCCTCCCCACTCTTTCCTAACCCACCCACCCTCCCCTCCCCACTCTTTCCTAACCCACCCACCCTCCCCTCCCCACTCTTTCCTAACCCACCCACCCTCCCCTCCCCACTCTTTCCTAACCCACCCACCCTCCCCTCCCCACTCTTTCCTAACCCACCCACCCTCCCCCTCCCCACTCTTTCCTAACCCACCCACCCTCCCCTCCCCACTCTTTCCTAACCCACCCACCCTCCCCTCCCCACTCTTTCCTAACCCACCCACCCTCCCCTCCCCACTCTTTCCTAACCCACCCACCCTCCCCTCCCCACTCTTTCCTAACCCACCCACCCTCCCCTCCCCACTCTTTCCTAACCCACCCACCCACCCACCCTCCCCTCCCCACTCTTTCCTAACCCACCCACCCACCCACCCACCCTCCCCTCCCCACTCTTTCCTAACCCACCCACCCACCCACCCACCCTCCCCTCCCCACTCTTTCCTAACCCACCCACCCACCCACCCACCCTCCCCTCCCCACTCTTTCCTAACCCACCCACCCACCCACCCTCCCCTCCCCACTCTTTCCTAACCCACCCACCCACCCACCCTCCCCTCCCCACTCTTTCCTAACCCACCCACCCACCCACCCTCCCCTCCCCACTCTTTTCCTAACCCACCCACCCACCCACCCTCCCCTCCCCACTCTTTCCTAACCCACCCACCCACCCACCCACCCTCCCCTCCCCACTCTTTCCTAACCCACCCACCCACCCACCCTCCCCTCCCCACTCTTTCCTAACCCACCCACCCACCCACCCTCCCCTCCCCACTCTTTCCTAACCCACCCACCCACCCTCCCCTCCCCACTCTTTTCCTAACCCACCCACCCACCCACCCTCCCTCCCCACTCTTTCCTAACCCACCCACCCACCCACCCTCCCCTCCCCACTCTTTCCTAACCCACCCACCCACCCACCCTCCCCTCCCCACTCTTTTCCTAACCCACCCACCCACCCACCCACCCTCCCCTCCCCACTCTTTCCTAACCCACCCACCCACCCACCCTCCCCTCCCCACTCTTTCCTAACCCACCCACCCACCCACCCTCCCCTCCCCACTCTTTCCTAACCCACCCACCCACCCACCCTCCCCTCCCCCACTCTTTCCTAACCCACCCACCCACCCACCCTCCCCTCCCCACTCTTTCCTAACCCACCCACCCACCCACCCTCCCCTCCCACTCTTTCCTAACCCACCCACCCACCCCACCCTCCCCTCCCCACTCTTTCCTAACCCACCCACCCACCCTCCCCTCCCCACTCTTTTCCTAACCCACCCACCCACCCACCCACCCTCCCCTCCCCACTCTTTCCTAACCCACCCACCCACCCACCCACCCTCCCTCCCCACTCTTTCCTAACCCACCCACCCACCCACCCACCCTCCCCTCCCCACTCTTTCCTAACCCACCCACCCACCCACCCTCCCCTCCCCACTCTTTCCTAACCCACCCACCCACCCACCCTCCCCTCCCCACTCTTTCCTAACCCACCCACCCACCCACCCTCCCCTCCCCACTCTTTCCTAACCCACCCACCCACCCACCCTCCCCTCCCCACTCTTTCCTAACCCACCCACCCACCCACCCACCCTCCCCTCCCCACTCTTTCCTAACCCACCCACCCACCCACCCTCCCCTCCCCACTCTTTCCTAACCCACCCACCCACCCACCCTCCCCTCCCCACTCTTTTCCTAACCCACCCACCCACCCTCCCTCCCCACTCTTTCCTAACCCACCCACCCACCCACCCTCCCCTCCCCACTCTTTCCTAACCCACCCACCCACCCACCCCTCCTCCCCACTCTTTCCTAACCCACCCACCCACCCACCCTCCCCTCCCCACTCTTTCCTAACCCACCCACCCACCCACCCACCCTCCCCTCCCCACTCTTTCCTAACCCACCCACCCACCCACCCTCCCCTCCCCACTCTTTCCTAACCCACCCACCCACCCACCCTCCCCTCCCCACTCTTTCCTAACCCACCCACCCACCCACCCTCCCCTCCCCACTCTTTCCTAACCCACCCACCCACCCACCCTCCCCTCCCCACTCTTTCCCTAACCCACCCACCCACCCACCCTCCCTCCCCACTCTTTTCCTAACCCACCCACCCACCCTCCCCTCCCCACTCTTTCCTAACCCACCCACCCACCCTCCCCTCCCCACTCTTTCCTAACCCACCCACCCACCCTCCCTCCCCACTCTTTCCTAACCCACCCACCCACCCTCCCCTCCCCACTCTTTCCTAACCCACCCACCCACCCTCCCCTCCCCACTCTTTCCTAACCCACCCACCCACCCTCCCCTCCCCACTCTTTCCTAACCCACCCACCCTCCCCTCCCCACTCTTTCCTAACCCACCCACCCTCCCCTCCCCACTCTTTCCTAACCCACCCACCCTCCCCTCCCCACTCTTTCCTAACCCACCCACCCTCCCCTCCCCACTCTTTCCTAACCCACCCACCCTCCCCCTCCCCACTCTTTCCAACCCCACCCACCCTCCCCTCCCCACTCTTTCCAACCCCACCCACCCTCCCCTCCCCACTCTTTCCAACCCCACCCACCCTCCCCTCCCCACTCTTTCCAACCCCACCCACCCTCCCCTCCCCACTCTTTCCAACCCCACCCACTCTTTCCTACCCACCCCACCATTTCCTTCCCCACCCCACCCTTTCCTACCCCACCCCACTCTTTCCTACCCCACCCCACCCTCCCCTCCCCACTCTTTCCTACCCCACCCTCCCCACCCTTTTCTACCCCTCCCCACCCTTTCCTACCCCTCCCCACCCTCCCCACTCTTTCCTACCCCACCCTCCCCTCCCCACTCTTTCCTACCTCCCCACCCTCCCCACTCTTTCCGAACCCACCCCACCCTCCCCTCCCTTTCCTACCCCTCCCCACCCTCCCCACTCTTTCCTAACCCACCCCAGCTCCTCCCCACTCTTTCCAACCCCACCCCACTCTTTCCTACCCACCCCACCATTTCCTTTCCAACCCCACCCCACCATTTCCTTTCCAACCCCACCCCACCCTTTCCTACCCCACCCCACTCTTTCCTACCCCACCCCACCCTCCCCTCCCCACTCTTTCCTACCCCACCCCACCCTCCCCTCCCCACTCTTTCCTACCCCACCCCACCCTTTCCTACCCCTCCCCACCCTCCCCACTCTTTCCTACCCCACCCTCCCCACTCTTTCCTACCCCACCCTCCCCTCCCCACTCTTTCCTACCCCACTCCACCCTCCCCACTCTTTCCTAACCCACTCTTTCCTAACCCACCCACCCTCCTCCCCACTCTTTCCTAACCCACCCACCCTCCCCTCCCCACTCTTTCCTAACCCACCCACCCTCCCCTCCCCACTCTTTCCTAACCCACCCACCCACCCTCCCCTCCCCACTCTTTCCTAACCCACCCACCCACCCTCCCTCCCCACTCTTTCCTAACCCACCCACCCTCCTCCCCACTCTTTCCTAACCCACCCACCCACCCTCCCCTCCCCACTCTTTCCTAACCCACCCACCCACCCTCCCCTCCCCACTCTTTCCTAACCCACCCACCCTCCTCCCCACTCTTTCCTAACCCACCCACCCTCCCCTCCCCACTCTTTCCTAACCCACCCACCCTCCCCTCCCCACTCTTTTCCTAACCCACCCACCCTCCTCCCCACTCTTTCCTAACCCACCCACCCTCCCCTCCCCACTCTTTCCTAACCCACCCACCCACCCTCCCCTCCCCACTCTTTCCTATCCCACCCACCCTCCCCTCCCCACTCTTTCCTAACCCACCCACCCTCCCCTCCCCACTCTTTCCTAACCCACCCACCCTCCTCCCCACTCTTTCCTAACCCACCCACCCTCCCCTCCCCACTCTTTCCTAACCCACCCACCCTCCCCTCCCCACTCTTTCCAACCCCACCCACCCTCCCCTCCCCACTCTTTCCAACCCCACCCACCCTCCCCTCCCCACTCTTTCCAACCCCACCCACCCTCCCCTCCCCACTCTTTCCAACCCCACCCACCCTCCCCTCCCCACTCTTTCCAACCCCACCCACTCTTTCCTACCCACCCCACCATTTCCTTCCCCACCCCACCCTTTCCTACCACACCCCACTCTTTCCTACCCCACCCCACCCTCCCCTCCCCAATCTTTCCTACCCCACCCTCCCCATCCTTTTCTACCCCTCCCCACCCTTTCCTACCCCTCCCCACCCTCCCCACTCTTTCCTACCCCACCCTCCCCTCCCCACTCTTTCCTACCCCACCCTCCTCCCCACTCTTTCCTACCCCACCCTCCCCTCCCCACTCTTTCCTACCCCACCCTCCCCTCCCCACTCTTTCCTACCCCACCTCACCCTCCCCCACTCTTTCCTACCCCACCTCACCCTCCCCACTCTTTCCTACCCCACCTCACCCTCCCCACTCTTTCCTTCCCCACCTCTTCCTTTTACTTCCCCTCCCCACTTTTCTTTACTTCCTCTTCTCTTCCCTTCCAGATACCCTATCCTCTGTCCCCTGCCCCTTCCCACTACCTTTTCACACCTTACTTTCCTCCCATCCTTCCCCTTATCCTCATTTCTTCCCACAAAACGGCACATCCTCTCCTCCTCCCGCCTCCCCCCACATCCTCTCTTCCGCCCCCACATCCTCTCTTCCCCCCCCACATCCTCTCTTCCCCCCACATCCTCTCTTCCCCCCCCCCACATCCTCTCTCTCCCCCCCCCACATCCTCTCTTCCCCCCCACATCCTCTCTTCCCCCCCCCCACATCCTCTCTTCCCCCCCCCACATCCTCTCTCTCCCCCCCACATCCTCTCTTCCCCCCACATCCTCTCTTCCCCCCCCCCACATCCTCTCTTCCCCATTCAAATTCAAAGCCTTACGTTCAAAAAGACATTCCAGACATCACATTTCTTGGAATACCAACAATTGATTTTGAGTCTTTGTGTCGGGGTTTTATTTATCCGTTTGCTTTACGCAGCCTATGGCTGCTTGGCTGCATCATTGCTGGCCCAGAAAATTATAATTCAGTGCCTCTTGTGTTTAACAGTAAGCTGGTACTCATTTCGCCGACCGCAGAAGGCTGACCTCAACCCACATGGTGTGTATTCAATGATAGCGCAGCCACCCTAACCGTCAAACCAACACCAAGCTTTTCTGAAGGTATAATGCAGTCTAATCGATAAGAGCACACGACTGGCCTGGTTATGAACCACCGTCCTGGTGATGTTCAAGCCCCCTTGAGCAATCCTGATGGGAAGGAAGTGGGACGGGGTGTTAAGTCTATTGTCCTGTTTGTTTCCATGGTGAAACAGATCGTATCAGGTTTGCTTGACTGGGATAGAATCAATCACAGGTTTGTTTGTGTGTTTTTTTTTTAAACAAGGGCATCATTTATCAAGTACGTACAGTACAGCACGACACACAAATTGTGGGAAAATGGAAGTTTCCGCAATGTTCCCGTACGTAATTAATCGATGGAGCTGCCTGCACGGTGGTGCGAACAAATGTGTGAACCTGGAAGAATGAGCAGGTGCCAAAATGGCCGTTATCACACTTAGGGCAGATAGTGCTTATCTCCGCACTCACCGCAGTCCTTTTATGAGCTCTCAAGGAACAAGCAACGTTTGTTTTACAATAATAAAAACCCTTCCCGTTCCTGCTGTGTCTTCACCTTCCTGCCAGTTTGTGCTGAACTCGTGCACAACTTCTAAAAACATTTTAAACCGAAAAGAGCAATCGGCGATTGCAGTCTCTCGCCGGGACTTGTTTTGTGTGGTGCATTTTACGAGGCGTTTGTGTACTGGTGTGTTATGTAATTAATAAGAGACATAACTAGAACTGCCAGTTTATAACTTTTGGCAGTGATGACCGGGTACCAAGACGTCCCGCTTTGATTGGACACCTGACCCAGACCCATGATGTTTTTTTTAAATTATTATTATTATTTAATTGAATTTAGAATGGGATTAAAGTAAATTAGATTCAAATCAAATGGAAGACCAAATGAGTACAGTCTTGCATTGAAGTAATCAGAAGAAACCCGAACAAGCAAAAAGCAAAAATGAAGTCATCAGGAAGAACCTGGACAGGATTCACATTTCAGCTGCTGCTACTCTACCCTCAAACCCATCCAAGCACAACCAAGTTAACCTTTTTCAAATAAAAAATAAAAAAAATGAACCCGGATCAAAAGCAAATTCAATAATTCTGGCTGCCAGATCATGCTTCCGATCAAGTTGAAATTGAAAACCTGTATTCCGCATCAACACCATATCATAATTGTGAAGTTTCATGTAGATGGATTAAGCAGTTTTTTTCTTCAATCCAATATGGCTGCCAAACCATGTGACCTATCAAATATTCCTAAACAAACTTGTACACCCAAGGCTTGGGGAAAGGGTGTGTGAAGTCTCCCCTCGATCTGTCCAACCATTGTGCAGAAGAAGAATTTTGTGGGTTTTAGGGTAAATTAAATATGGCTGCCAAACCATGTGATCTATGATGTCCCATGTGTGAACCTTTTGTTCCTCATGCATAGGCGGTAATACGTGTAAAGTTTCGCCTCAATCGATTCAGCCACATCAGCGAAAAAGATTTTTGAAGGTTTAAAAAAATATATACATATATATTGTTATGAATTCGCGCCCGCCGGCGTGCGAATGGCCGCTTTCCACTAATAGTAGCCGCTCGCCCACCGGACGGACAATTCAGTCGTGACCTTCCAGAGCAACGCCAGAACCCTGTCACGGGTGGGTCTTCAACCCCACCACGGCCGAGCCAATTTTCTACCCGCTCAGAATAGGGTCAATCACCGAATCTCGATATACCTAAGTACCCGCACGGGTAGCCTACCGGGAGACCGTACCTCGGCGCAGGTCGGCTTGGACACGAACCGCCCAAGCGGTTCGTTCCGTTCTGCAGTGATAACCGAGCGGGTATTATCGCCCAACCTCGCCGGATCCGATTCTATATAACGGGTATTTAACAACCCCAACGATTATTCCGCGATGCAAGATGGCATTTAAATGTGGTGAAAGGAGGACGTGACGAACAGGGTACATTCACACAAACACATTTATTTCAATACACATATGCTTTCAATCATGCAGGTATGGAAGCAAATAAAGCGAAAGCACTACAACCGACTATAAGCAATTTATGTACAGCCACTTAACAGTTTTACTTATGGACACGGTGCCACCAACATTCATTCGAAAGAAAAGGAAAAGACCACCCCCATAGACAGGGGGGTCAGACTGGGCCCGTGGGCCTTTATGGTGTGGGACTTGGCAGACCGAACGAATCCCACGAGACCGTTGCCGGTTACCTGCACCCTCGTGGTGCGATGGTGGGCGAGCTCTCTCCGGCGCTCTCCACATGGATGCGCAGGCTTGCGCGACAGCTGGCAAAGCGGCGCCTCCCGTCCGCGTCCCTGGTCCGTGTGCCACGAAGAAGTTGAGTAGCCACCACGAAAAAACCCAAGCGCTTGAAAAACACCCACGAGCTCACGAGCTGCCACCACGAAGGAAAAAACCACGAGCTCACGAGCTCTCGAGCCGACGAGAAAAACACACGAGTTGCCGGACCTGGCGTCTTGCACGCCCTTATATTGCTCAAGCCACACCCCTCCGCTCTCGCCCCGCCCTCTTTCCAGAACCTGCAGGAACCTTCCAGAAAAGGGGTGTGCCCTCTCGCCCCCCTCCCCGCGCGCCTCACGGGGGCCGAGAGAATCAGAATTGGCACAGGTCCAGGGAGAATCAGGCGGGAAAATCCGCGCGCCATCGGAACTCCTCTGGTTTCCTTCGCTTCGTCAAGACGGTTTACATTAACGAAGAGGGCCGTGGTTTGACGCGTGGAGACCGCCGCGAAGCGGTGGTCGAGAGCGACGTTGGTGGTGGTGACTTGGTTGTGGTGATGGTGGCATGGTTGGCATTGTGGTTATTTGGGAGCGATGTTGGTTGTTGTAATGGTGGTTGTTGTGGTTTGAGGTTGAAGTGTGGTTGGTCCAAAATAACGATAGGAAAAGAAAAACACTATCTCAAAGAATCACAGCCCTGTGACACGAATAATACCCATTAAACAACGGTGGGGAAATCTAACTGAACATGGACTTATCGGCAAAACTAACGAAGAACCTATATGATGTTATGCGAATTTCCACAGCCGTAACAATATATATATATATATATATATATATATATATATATATATATATATATATATATATATATATATATATATATATATATATCGAATCACATGACTGGTGATGTCATCAAAAATTTTTCTGAATACCATTTTATCCCGAGATGACTCTCAAAAATGTTCGTACTGATCATTGATAGCGTTCTACATATGCAATTATGACATCATAATGAAGGCACCCATGACAATTTAAAAAAAATCACCCTTTTCCCCCATGAGGAGTACTTGCCATGTCCCAAGTCTTTCCATCATGCAGTTTCAGAGATACAGAGATCCAAAGTTTATCCGTTTTTGCACATGGCTGCCACACCACATGACCCATGACATCATAATTATGACAATCATTCTGCACGAGCAAATACAAGTATACAACCCGTCACTTCGCTGACAGGGAGGGGGCTGAAGAAAGAGAAAAGGAGAGAGAGGGGAGAGGGGAAGCAGAGAGGACGGAAGGGAGGGAGTTGAGAGGAGGGAGGGGAAGTGAGGAAGGAGGAGAAGTGAGGAGTGGGTGAAGAAGGGGAAGCTAGGAAGGGGAGAAGAGCGAGGAAGGGGGTGGAGGTGGGGAGAGCAACACTTCACGAAACTTTGTTCTACACTGCGGGAGGGAGGGGTGCATGAGACAGCGAGAGAGAGAGAGAGAGAGAGAGAGAGAGAGAGAGAGAGAGAGAGAGAGAGAGAGAGAGAGAGAGAGAGAGAGAGAGAGAGAGAGACACACAGCGAGAGAGAGAGAGAGAGAGAGAGAGAGAGAGAGAGAGAGAGAGAGAGAGAGAGAGAGAGAGAGAGAGAGAGACAGCGAGAGAGAGAGAGAGAGAGAGAGAGAGAGAGAGAGAGAGAGAGAGAGAGAGAGAGAGAGAGAGTGAGAGAGTGAGAGAGTGAGAGAGTGAGAGAGAGAGAAAGAGAAAGAGAAAGAGAGACAGCGAGAGAGAGAGAGAGAAAGAGGAAGAGAGAGAGAGTGAGCGAGAGAGAGACAGCGAGAGAGAGAGAGAGAGAGAGAGAGAGAGAGAGAGAGAGCGAGAGAGAGCGAGAGAGAGAGAGCGAGAGAGAGAGAGAGAGAGAGAGAGAGAGAGAGAGAGAGAGAGAGAGAGAGAGAGAGAGAGAGAGAGACAGCGAGAGAGAGAGAGAGACAGCGAGAGAGAGAGAGAGAGTGAGAAAGAAAGAGAGAGAGAGAGAGAGAGAGAGAGAGAGAGAGAGAGAGAGAGAGAGAGAGAGAGAGAGAGAGAGACAGCGAGAGAGAGAGAGAGAGAGAGAGAGAGAGAGAGAGAGAGAGAGAGAGAGAGAGAGAGAGAGAGAGAGAGAGAGAGAGAGAGAGAGAGAGAGAGAGAGAGAGAGAGAGAGACAGCGACAGAGACAGCGACAGAAGAGAGACAGAGAGACAGAGAGACAGAGAGAAGAGAGAAGAGAGAAGAGAGAAGAGAGAAGAGAGAAGAGAGAAACAGCGAGAGAAACAGCGAGAGGAACAGCGAGAGGAACAGCGAGAGGAACAGCGAGAGGAACAGCGAGAGGAACAGCGAGAGGAACAGCGAGAGGAACAGCGAGAGGAACAGCGAGAGGAACAGCGAGAGGAACAGCGAGAGGAACAGCGAGAGGAACAGCGAGAGAAACAGCGAGAGGAACAGCGAGAGGAACAGCGAGAGGAACAGCGAGAGAAACAGCGAGAGAAACAGCGAGAGAAACAGCGAGAGAAACAGCGAGAGAAACAGCGAGAGAAACAGCGAGAGAAACAGCGAGAGAAACAGCGAGAGAAACAGCGAGAGAAACAGCGAGAGAAACAGCGAGAGAAACAGCGAGAGAAACAGCGAGAGAAACAGCGAGAGAAACAGCGAGAGAAACAGCGAGAGAAGAGAGAAGAAGAGAGAAGAAGAGAGAAGAAGAGAGAAGAAGAGATAGAGATAGAGATGGAGATGGAGATGGAGATGGAGATGGAGATGGAGATGGAGATGGAGATGGAGATGGAGATGGAGATGGAGATGGAGATGGAGATGGAGATGGAGATGGAGATGGAGATGGAGATGGAGATGGAGATGGAGATGGAGATGGAGATGGAGATGGAGATGGAGATGGAGATGGAGATGGAGATGGAGATGGAGATGGAGATGGAGATGGAGATAGAGATAGAGAGAGAGACAGACAGACACTTGACTTTTATGTCCTTTTATTCAAAAAATACAAAAATTGATTGCCTCACATGCAGAGGCTCACACAGTTGCACACAATTTTACATCATAATCAAACAAGAAGTTTAGACAGAGGGTATACAGTAACGAACTAATGAGTGAATTTTAACTGACCCTCAGATACTTTACAGAAGGTAGTGTTTAAACACCATTGGGTCTCAAACACCTGAACCTGAGAGCAACACCAGAACTCCAGTTTGATTCTTGAAACACAAAGGGCTTTAAACACTTCTAAGCTATCTCTTGTGTACAAACCATTGCACATTTTTTATTTTCTTGTTTTATATACAGCAAGCTCAGCTTGTGAAAGGAAAAAAATGAATAAGGATTGCTGTTGGGGAGTTGAAGGGCACACTCAGGCCAAAAATAAAGGTTGGAAAATCAAAATGACTCGAGAGACATGCCAAAAGCATCTTCAGGAAAACAAATAAAGGGGTTAAACGGTTACAGTGTATGTACGCTGAGGAAGTGTTTCGGTTTGTCCACAGAA
Organism: Eptatretus burgeri; assembly: GCF_056783735.1. NCBI lineage: Eukaryota > Metazoa > Chordata > Myxini > Myxiniformes > Myxinidae > Eptatretus > Eptatretus burgeri. The sequence continues at coordinate 91,855,188 of NC_140970.1, forward strand.
GGGACATTGCTCACTTTTTGTTTGTGAAAAACGGTGAATTAGAGAATTTGTTGACAATACCCAATGTGCGGTTCTCCATTGGAGATCTCCAACCTGTACTGTACTGAATTGGGAGATGCTTAGCAGGCAGACACGAAGCGGAGGAACAGTCGAGCCGGGCTGTGTTGCACGAGTGCGAGCCAGGGCGTACTGTGCCCGCGGCTCCCCTTTATTCCGTACGCGGTACACTCACGAGCCGGCCGACTCCAGTATTACTACGACGCCTCAGACGGCGTGCACACCTCATATCCCTTGCCGACCCCCCACGGCCACTCCTCCACCATCACGCCCATCATGCATCATCATCATGCCCCTCCCCGTGGGCATGACTACACCACACAACCCATTTTGGTACAGGCTGTCTATAATACCAATTCCAAATAGGATAAAGGGGAGGGGTTTTTGGTAAGATTGTGACCCATCTAGAGGATACAGGGGAGGACAAAGAGGGAAAAAGGACTTTTAGGCATTGCATGTTCAGGGTTTTTTGATTATTCCCAGAAAAGGATCAAGATCGGCCAAAACCAATAGGTTCTAGACTAGTAGAGCCAGATAGATAAAGGTTTGGGAAAGGTGGGGAAAAGTCAGAGGTGGGTATGGGAGGGTTTTTTTTCCAAACTTTTTGTGAGGCACAGTAGGTGTGTAGTACCAATTTTAGCATGCTGTCCACTTTGCAACATGATCTAATGCAAACCTCTGTCGCAAGAGCAGTGGCACTTGGCCACCTATCATTGGTGACATTCTTCAAGTGGCAAACCTTCGTTATTGCATTGTTTATGAACTGCTGAATGAAAGCATTTTCTCCTTCATTGCCTTCAAATAAACTGTTGTGAAACAGTGGCTCGTTGAAGAACATGGGTTCAGTGTAGGTCGAGGGGTCACGACGGCAGCCGAAAGCTTGCCATGCATTGAGTAAGCTTTGGTGAAAAGCAGGTAACCCAGACAAATCTATCTTGGTTGAGTCCATCAAGAACAACTCTTGTGCAAAGTTCAATTTTCAGCTTGTCGGAAGATGCAACTGGTGAGTTGTTTCCAGACCAAACAGGGTTCATACAAGAAGCGCCATACTGTTCGCAGCCGGAAAGCCATGATGCGGCACTTGACATTCACAAGTCCTTGGCCACCTTCAGCCACTGGTAAGTTCAGGATATCTGGTCGCAGCCAATGCTTTCCAGACCAGAAGACATGAGAAATGCATTTCTGTATGTTGTCCACGATGTCTGCAGGTGGCTGTAGTGCAAGAACCTTTTACCATAACGTTGAGGTGACCAGGCTGTTGATGACTAGTACCCTGCCTTGGTAGGACAGTTGGCAGAGTAAACTTCCATTTCAGTAAAATTAGTTCCATGCGTGCCAACAAACCTTCCCAGTTATGCCTCACAAAATCGCCCGGACCAAGAAACACTCCCAAGAACTTGATCCCGTCACTTTTCCAAGAAATATTGCCTGGGAGACAAGGAGGGAGAGGGAAAAGGGGGTGGATAAGGGATAGGTAGAGGGTTGGAGCCACAGTGCTTCTGTTTTAGCCCAATTTATTCTGGCTGATGATGCTGATTTTTGTCAGGTCAGGTTCGATCTGTGACCTGCTACAGGTACCATGTAAACCTGTACTAACCTGTTCCATGGTCGGGTTGTCGGCGACTAAACCGTCTCCCCCACCAGGTTTTCTGGTGAGGAGGGTGTTTGGATATGGACACCCAGCAGGATTAAAAACAAAACCTGTCAAAGGGTGGAGGAGCTCCTTGTGAGCCAACGGCCATCCATATCTAGTGCCCAACTGTGTCTGCGGACGTCCTCCTGCAGTTGGGTTACTTCTTATTAGGAGGTTGGTGGCAGGATTTGCACTCCAGCCACCGTAAAACGCTTCATTCCGCAAAACGCAAAAACGCAAAAAAATCTGAAAACCCACTCCGTGGGAGTACCTCCTGTGCAGCTTCCCTTCGCAGGGCAGCTCACCGGATGATGGGATTGGGGCAAAGCCTTCGGGACCCCCAATCTTTGATAGGAGGAAACCACGGGGTAACATCCCTGGGTCAGATTGCGGGAGAGTGTGTCGGAGTGGTGCTGAGGTGTAGATCCACCAGACGGCGGTCTCCTTGGGTTAACCTGAGGCGGTCCCTTCGGGTGGGTGCCTGGAATGTCCTATCCCTAAGAGAGGATGATCACCTGTCTCTGTTATCATCTGAGCTCAAGCGTTTGGACATCGGGATTGCAGCTCTCTCTGAGGTTCGGAGACCGGATTGCGGCGAGATAATGGTGGGTGGTTACACCTACTATTGGTCTGGTCGCTCTGATGGTTACCATACCCAAGGAGTTGCTGTAGCTGTGTCCAATAAGCTGACCCCAATGATAATTGAGGTAACACCGGTCAACGAGCGTATTATGAGATTAGGGATTCGTCACTCCTTTGGTGTCATTTCCCTGGTCTCTATTTATGCTCCGACTGAGGCGAGTGACCTCACCGTGAAGGACACATTCTACGCCACACTCGAGTCTGTGGTTGATCAGTGCCCCAGACGAGATACACTTCTAGTCTTGGGGGATTTCAATGCATCGACTGGAACTGATAGGGATGGTTATGAGGTGTGTGTTGGTCCCCATGGGTCAGGAACTATGAACCAGAATAGCACTAAGTTCCTTGACTTTGCAAGAAGTCATGGACTTAGGGTGGCTGGTTCATGGTTTCAGCGCCCGCAAGCTCATCGCTGGACTTGGTATTCCAACGCTGGCGGTGTGGCAAAGGAGATTGACCATGTCCTCATTGACGGTCGTTGGAGGATGATCCAGAACTGCAGGGTCTACCGAGTGCTCAGTTCCTCAATACTGACCACAGGCTTGTTGTAGCAACTCTAAAGCTGCACCTTAAATCCTGGAGAATGGTACCATCCCAGCCTAGGCTGGATGTTGCCAAGCTCAGGGATGAGAGAGTAGCTGAGGAGTTTGCGAACAGGCTGAGTGGACACTTGGGGGGTCTGGGTGCTTTGGGGGGTCCTGAAGAGTTGTGGAGCACCTTCAAGACCACCGTCCTTGATGTTGCCGGTGGATGCCTTGGAGTTCACCGCAGGGCAAAGAAGAATTTTGTCTCTCAAGGGACACTGGATACCATTGACCAGAGTCGCAGGGCCAGGCTGAATGGCAGAGCTGAGCTGTTCAGGGAGCTGAGGCGTAAAACTGTACGTGCACTGAGGGTGGACAAGGAGGCCTATGTGCGAGGAATCTGTGAGGGGTAGAGCATCACCTGTGGACAGGTGATTCTCGTCCCGCTTACAGGGGGTCGCGCATTACGTTCATCCAAGCCCATCCCTCGGAGCACTGCAGTTCGAGCAGAGAGTGGTAGGCTCTTGACAGAGGAGTCTGAAGTGAAGGCCCGCTGGGCCGCTTACTGAGCGGTTGTACCAGGCTGATCCCCAGCTGTCGAGTTGGACGTCAAGAGGTGTTACAATCCCTGTTGCTGACCCTCGAATCAACTGTGGTCCACCATCGCTTGTGGAAACACGGGCTGCGGTGAACCAGTTGAAACGGGGCAAAGCTCCAGGGATCTGTGGCATCCATGCTGAACTTCTCAAGGCTGGTGGAAATGCTGCACTCGCGTCGTTGCATGCAGTTTTGTGCTCTGCCTGGAACACAGGCATCATCCCAACTGACTGGAAGAGGGGTCTTGTTGTCCCTCTCTGGAAAGGGAAGGGTGATCGCCAAGACTGCAACAACTACCGAGGGGTGACGCTGCTCTCAGTGCCGGGCAAGGTCTTTGCTCGGATAATTCTTGATAGGGTTTGCCAACATCTGCTTGAGCACCAGCGTCCAGAGCAGTCAGGCTTTACACCAAAGAGGTCAACGATTGACCGTATCCTTGCACTTCGTGTCCTCACCGAACGCAGACGAGAGTTTCGGCAGGGGCTGCTTGCAGCCTATGTTGATCTCTGTAAAGCGTTCGATTCAGTGAATCGGGATGTCCTCTGGAGGATTCTTGGTCTTCGTGGGGTGCCACCGAGACAGTCGATCTGATGTCTGAACTCTACTCTGGTACTGAGAGTGCTGTGAAGTGTGGTGGTACCGCCTCTGACTTATTTCCAGTTGTTACTGGAGTTCGTCAGGGATGTGTACTTGCCCCCACACTTTTCAGCACTTGTATGGACTGGATTTTAGGGAGGATGTCGGAGAGATCAAGTTGCGGTACATCGTTTGGCAATGTCAAGATCTCGGACCTTGATTTTGCAGATGATGCAGTCATCTTTGCGGAGACTTTAGACATCCTCTTGGGGGCCCTCGAGGTGCTGAATGAGAGTCGGAGCCGTTGGGATTACAGATTTCTTGGGTCAAAACAAAGATCCAGGCTTTCGGTGACATCTTGGATGCTGCTGTCCTGTCTGTGTCTGTTTGTGGTGAGGATGTTGAGGTCGTGGATAGATTCACTTACCTTGGCAGTGATATTCATGTCTCCGCAGGTTGTGAGCCGGAGGTCAATAGACGTCTGGGTCGGGCCTGGGGAGTCATGGATTCACTGGATCATGGGGTGTGGCGCTGCCGGTACCTGTGCGGGAGGACGAAAGTCCGAGTCTTCAGGTCCTTGGTACTTCCAGTCTTGCTCTATGGGTGCGAGACTTGGACTTTGACCAAGGATCTGAGACGGAGACTTAATTCCTTTGGTACCAGGTCTCTTCGGAGAATCCTTGGCTATCGCTGGTCGGATTTTGTGTCCAACGAGCGGTTGCTGAGAGAGACTCGGATGAGATTTGTTACCTGCATAGTCCGTGAGCGTCAGCTGCGGCTGTATGGACATGTGGCTCGTTTTCCTGACGCTGATCCTGCTCACCAGATTCTCTCAGCGAGGGAGTCTCATGAGTGGAGGAGGCCAGTGGGCCGACCACGTGCCTCATGGTTGCAGCAGGTTGACCATCATCTCAAGGAGATGGGGATGGGCCTGGCATCTGCCTGGGGGATGGCCAGACGGAGGCCCCTGGAGTACCGGCGGAAAGTGGACGCAGCGACGCGCTGTTCTGGCACATGCTCCCATACCTGACCTGACCTGATGATGCTTTACCAAAGAGGTCCAAGGTACTCGTCATCTTAACAATGTCTTCTGCATGATTTATGCAGACACAGATGTCATCTGCATAGGCGATGCTTTTTAAGGGATTAGTTCCCACAGTGACACCAGATAATGATTTACGAAGGGTGTTTAAGAAGGGTTCAAGAGAAAGAGTACACAATATTCCTGAAAGAGGGCAGCCCTGCCTTACCCCTCTCCCAACCCCAAAAGGGGGTACAAGTTCATTATTTATTTTTTAAATGGCCATTATGTTTGAATAACACAACTGTAGATGTGATAGAAAGAGGGAGTCAAAACCAAAAGATTTGAAAACTTCAAAAAGGTATGTGTGAGAAACACAGTCAAATGCTTTCTCCTGGTCCAAGAAGACCAGGCCACAACTTCCATGATTTATCTCACAAATATTAATTACGTCTCAAATAACAGAGATACTATCCTGGATATTACGCCCGGGGACACAGTAGGTTTGGTCCATGTGTATAATATCCTTTAGTAGAGGTGAAATAAGTAAGGCCAAAGCTTTTGAGAGGATTTTATAGTCTGTACACAGCAGGGACACTGGCCTCCACTGTGAGATGAGCAAGGGATTTCCATTTTTAGGAATCAAAGTACAGCTCTTCTGCAACTTAGTGGGAGTTCATTCTTCTCCAGGCTCTCTTGAAAGACCAAAAGCAATTCAGGTCCAATCAGATCCCAGAATTTTTTGAAGAACTCTGCTGGTAGACCATCCAGCTAAGGTGATTTCTCTCCATTCAGGTTCTTAAGGGCAGCTGAAAGTTGCTCGAGTGTGAGTGGGTGATTCTAAATCCAACTTTTGCTTGGGGGATAGAACACTGATACCATCTGCCAATTGAGAAACCAGTTCTAAATCAATATCTTTTGCCTGGTAAAGTTTAGAAAAGAAAAGTTTTGCGTCGTTCTTAATTTCTACCGGGTTAGTAGTGACCAAATTATCAGGACGTTTTAAAGCAGTCATTAAGGAATGAGGCGATTTTGATTCAAAGTAAAAAAAAAACCAGGTTGGGTTATCTAAGAGATGAAGGTGTAGAAAGTGTAATCTCGTTAACGCTCTTTGGGTATGTTTGGTGATTATACGATTGAGAAGAGACTTTTTCATGCAGTCTTAGTTTTTGTTGGGGGGGGGGCAGGGTGGGTTTTTAGGTTGCTTTGAATTTGTCGAATTTCTTTTTCCAGTTTCGCTTTTATTCTGCGTTCCACTTGTTTATTTAAAGAGCAGAAATGTTGACAGAAATTTAGAATTTGGACCTTTATGTTGTCCCACCATAACCGCTGGTCTTTAAATTGGAGCTTAGCACCTACTAAATTGGACCATACACTTTGAAAGGCACTATTAAAAGATGGGTTGTCTAATATGGAGATGTTAAGTTTCCAAAAAGAGTGGCGATTTGGAGACGACCATATTTGGTAGCACATGGTGATAAGGTGATGGTCCGAGAAACCAGATGGAGAAATTATCGTGGTCGTTAAGAGGTTAATAAGGCGTGAGTTTATGTAAAATCTATCCAGCCGGGCAAGGGCCACCTGATTGTTGGCAACTTTACTCCAAGTAAACTGATGGGTGTTTGAATTTTGTATCCGCCATATGTCTTGAAGACTAAAATCCCTTATTATGTCAGACAGCAGTCTGGCTGATCCAGGGTGAGATTCTGCACCATTCCAATCACGTGCGGGCTGAAGGGTGCAATTGAAATCACCTCCCATTACGATACACTTTTGCAAATCTAATTGCCTCATGTAGAGTCGTAACCTTTTGAAGAAGCTTCAGCGATCTGTGCCCTTTGAAGGAGCATAGACATTTATGAAAGTAAATTCGATGTTATTGTCAACAAAATCCAGGGAAGCAAGGTAACCTGGGATTAATTCCTGAAATGAAAGTTGCAGAGGGCAAAAGTGCGGACTAGCAGAAAAGCAACTCCTGCTGTGCGAGAGTTAGAATCACTAAAATAACCGGTCTTTTTCATCATTCTATTCCAAACACTGTGCGATGCTGGAGAAGAGTGGGTTTCTTGTAAAAAAGCTACATCTAATTTTTGTTGTTTAATGAGATTGATGACTTGGAGCATCCTTGACTGGCTTGCTCCACCATTTATGTTTAGGCTGCCAAGGATCGCCATAGTGATGAAGAGGTGGCAAGCAAAGAAGTGAACGCAGGTCATCATTTCATTTCCATTTTAGCTTTAACAATGTGCTTTTTAAGCCTACTGCAGTGTGGTTCGGTGAAATGGCAATCATTAGATCGACGAATGATATTTTTTGCTGTTTCAATAAAACCAAGTAAGTCAGAAAAGTATTCCTTTATATCTATATGTCTTTTCCTAAAAGTATGATTTAGGAATTTAAGGATTTGCGATGGTGAGACATTAGGACTACTGTTTGTCAGGAATTATTCGATGTCATCTGGTTCTCCTTCTGACATGTCAGAAGCACTCTCTGGAAAATTTTCAATCTCTGATTCACAAACTATGTTTATACTCTGTAGTATACAGGTATCAGGTTGTTCTGTTTTCGACGTGGAGGGGAGGGGTGAGAGAGGCTCTGATTCCTCGAACAGGAATTCGAGTACCTCGAACAGGGGACACGACATGTAGGCTAGTGGCCAAATTAAAAAAGGGGCCTAAAATTGTGAGAAACCCCTACCCACGATAGAACGTCACAACCTATTTTTTTCTTGAAGAGGGATGTTTGGGGAGTTAGAAAATCATGGTTGTGAACCTGAGATCTTTGCACAACATTTTGAAAATCACGTTTACATATGTACCACTGCAGACTGCAAAAATGGATTTAATCGCCACAGATTTTGGCTCATATATTTGTTAATACTGGTGCTACAAACACAGATTTGGTACCAAAATGTGCGGAATGATGACATGTATATCTGTAAAAACCATTTGTCATGTAACAAAGGCTTTTGTGTGACCTACAGGCAAAAATAGTGGAATTTTACTCAACAAATCAGCTTCGGGTTTACCAATAAATATCAACAAATGACTTCAGGGGTATTCGGCGGAGCAATTTCCACCATTGAGGAGTCGTTGGTGGTTAACTCGTGACACATTTGGGGGGTTCTGGAGACAGTTTTTAGTTCCTTTTCGGTAAGATACTTACATGGTTCAATTTCCTTATCAGAAGTAGGGATCTTGGCTGTAGTTTCCTTAGTTTTCTGTGGGAGTAAATCCCCTTCACCTTGATCTACCAAGAGGGGGTCCATTTCATCATTTGAGAGTGACTCATACCGACTTTTCATTGACACTGTGTCACATAAGCCCGGAGTTGTTTCACTCACAGCCAAAACCACTTTTTTTTCCTTTATGTGGGTTAAGTTCGTTCTTATCAGTTTTTCTTTTCCTTAAGGGGATAGTTGTAAACCCATCCCAAACACTCGAGGTACTGTCCTCTGTATCCTTAGGTTCTGATATATCGTTCTTTGAGACTTTAACAGGGTCGTCGGTGCTAACAGGTGGGGCAGTATTAGACGGAACAAAAGTATCCTCGGCTGTTGGGGAAGCAGTTTTCGGGCAGAAACGTTTTAAATGGCCGAAACAATTGCAGTTAAAACATTTGTGATTCCGTTGACGCGTACACCTGGTACTCGTGTCCATCTATGTGAAATTTAAAGACCAGATTAAGCACTTTATCAACGTTAGATGAGGGAAGCACAATGTACGCCTGTCGCCTGAAAGACATCACGTGTCTCGCCTGCTCCTTCCGGCATCGCAAAGGTAACATTGTAATCTGAGAGACTACGGTCCCGAATCGAGATAATTCTTTTACCAGTGCTTCATTCTTGATGAAAGGTGGGACATTACTAAGTACAATTTTGGTACTAATTGTGGTGAGAGGAGAGGCTAAAATGAAACAACCATTTTCAGTTGATATTCCAGTCGAGATGATGTCATGTACTAAATGATCGTCCGATACAAAAACAACGACTCGTTTATTCATGCGAGAAGCTTCGCAGACTTTTTCAAAACCAACCATATTACCAATGGCAGAAACAATGTCATCAACACTGACCTAGTTAGGAGGAACACACACAATGCCATTTTTCCTCGTCAAGGCCTCATAGGCCGCGTAGCGGGAACGTGTCGACATTTTTTTATTTCAACGAACAGAAGTAAGGGGAGGGGTGAGGGAGGGAATGAGGGGAAAGGTCATATAAACGCTATGACGTGTGTCTCGCCGTCGGAGACGCGAAACAAAAAACACACCCGTAATACAGGTAAACAGGAACGCACTCGATAACGGAGTAGGCTTCCGGCTCGAAGCTTACCTATACCACAAGCTGTGGGCTCTCTGTCTCTCTCTCATCCCAAAGAAGAAAAGGGGAAAGGTAAGGGAATGAAAAATATAAACACAAAACCGTTATGAACCACGCGGGGGGAAAAGGGTGGGGGGGAGTAACGACCACAACAGGGTGGATGAGCGTGGGGAAGGAGGGTGACGGGGAAAGGAAGGGGAAGGTGAGTCGAGAAGAAGGGGGGTGGGAGCGGAAAGCGGAAGGGGAAGAGGAAAAAAAAAAGATGAAAATATTAAACGACAGGGGAGAGAATAACACTTGTCTCACAACACAGAGCAGGAGCCTGCGGCTGCCATGACACCGCGCCCAGAAACCAAACCACCAGCAGGGGGAGAGAAAGAGAAAGAGAGAAAGAGGAGGAACAAAAGAAACAAAAAAGAGAACGGTGAGGGGTGGAGGTGGCATGAGCAAAGAGAAGGATATTTCATGCTTAATGACCGAACACAAATTAAAAAAAATTAAAATCTCATGTCAGAAAAGCTGTATACACAACGACACAACAGAGTTTGTAATGTTAACCACTGGCACATCTGCCAAAACTTTGATATCCCAGTTCCGCAAAACTTGTGGAGACATTAACCAAAAGCATGGACTGAAAACTTGTAAGTACCGCTCAAGTACAACCTAATGATCCTATCGAGCGTGAACATCGAAAATGAAGCCTTCCGACCAGACATCATACTTAGGTACAAAAAAAAAGAGAGAGGAAGGCATTGCTAAGTGAGGTGTTAATACCAGTTCTCAGCAACGATCCTGAAGAAAGCCCACGGCACAAAACTTTGAGAACAGAAAACTTGGTCCATGAATCATGACCCCTTACTGAAATATCGGTGGATGCTTTGAGCCCAGCCTGGGAGGACTCCATTCCACATTCTGAATCCCGCATATGAAGATACTAATCAACAACAACAACACACACACACGGACACACACACACACGGACACACACACACACACACACACACACACACACACACACACACACACACACGGACACACACACCCCGGTGCCAAAGCCATTGTTGTCATACAGTTTATATACATACACACATGTGAAAATGTACACACGCATCAAGTAAATGAAAACGATAAACAAAGATTTACCTTGAAACAGGTTGTTTGAAAAAGGATTTAAAGTGGGTAATTAGCGAAATTCAGTGATCTCTGAAACTGCATGAAGGAAAAAATTGACACTTGGGACACGGCCATCTTGGAACTCCCAAAGGCAACGTACACATACATGAACGTGCACACAACCGTGAAGCCGTCACACGGCCATCTTGGAACTCCCAAAGGCAACGTACACATACATGAACGTGCACACAACCGTGAAGCCGTCACACGGCCATCTTGGAACTCCCAAAGGCAACGTACACATACATGAACGTGCACACAACCGTGAAGCCGTCACACGGCCATCTTGGAACTCCCAAAGGCAACGTACACATACATGAACGTGCACACAACCGTGAAGCCGTCACACGGCCATCTTGTAACTCGCAAAGGGAATGTACACATACAGATGGTGCACACAACCGTGAAGCCGTCACACGGCCATCTTGGAACTCCCAAAGGCAACGTACACATACATGAACGTGCACACAACCGTGAAGCCGTCACACGGCCATCTTGGAACTCCCAAAGGGAATGTACACATACAGATGGTGCACACAGAGAAAACAATTTTCGATTCATTTTAAGAATCTCAGTGAGTACCTCGAACAGGGGACACGACATGTAGGCTAGTGGCCAAATTAAAAAAGGGGCCTAAAATTGTGAGAAACCCCTACCCACGATAGAACGTCACAACCTATTTTTTTCTTGAAGAGGGATGTTTGGGGAGTTAGAAAATCATGGTTGTGAACCTGAGATCTTTGCACAACATTTTGAAAATCACGTTTACATATGTACCACTGCAGACTGCAAAAATGGATTTAATCGCCACAGATTTTGGCTCATATATTTGTTAATACTGGTGCTACAAACACAGATTTGGTACCAAAATGTGCGGAATGATGACATGTATATCTGTAAAAACCATTTGTCATGTAACAAAGGCTTTTGTGTGACCTACAGGCAAAAATAGTGGAATTTTACTCAACAAATCAGCTTCGGGTTTACCAATAAATATCAACAAAAACATTAGTTACTTCAAAAATATTGGACTTGCAGTCACACTTGTTACATCAACATAATCCAAGTTTATTTACCCTTTGAAAAATATATCTAATGATATAATTGTCACTGAAATGATATAGTTATAACTGAAATCATATGTCGCCCCACTAATGCTGACCGATAGAAATCCCGAAGCAGATATGCAACATGAAGAATTGACTTAAGATTCTGACACAATTGTGAAAGTGACTTTTATAGACATCATGTTGATATAAGCTATTTCACATATGACGATAATGAATTCATAACATGCACTGTAACTCATGTACATCTATTACATGAAGTAATACATGTAATACATTTAAAAGTTCAGCCACGCTCTTCATCAGTGCTGTCGTCAAAGACAACAGAATCATCAACATTTGGACGATCGTCTGCACTACACGAGCAGAATTCAGTGCAGGTCAGTCCTGCAGAGATACAATGACATGTTCTGCTCTGCCTACAGTCATCGTCGGTGCAGCGTAGGTTTTGAAGAACTTTGGGGATGTAAATATCCTCCGAGGCAGTTTGATCAACAGCCACAGACGTGAGGAAACGTCTCACCTCATCATAGGACACACAGTGTCCTCATTCATGAAGCATGTCGATGAGATGCTTGCTTCCCAATTCCTGATGCACCTGCAAGGCTAAACCAAGCGTTATTGTGGAGTACACTCGACGGCTCTGTGATATTATATTGTGACCAATGGCGATCGTCCTCAGGTTGTTCTTCATAACACCTTCATCACTACAGCTGGTTACATTCGTGCTTGATTTCTCACTGGTGCACCACTGAATAAAGTCGTAGAGTGTATTAGGAACAAATTCTGCACAGTGCTGAATATCTGTTTCCTCGACAGGTGCATACATATTTCCAACATGCTCGATATCAGCCATGTGCTTCCTCAGGATACCAGCTGCAGCATGCAAAGTATGCATTTCACTATCTGTGGCTAATGGTACATCAGACGGGATGACTTCATATTCTGGTTCATCAGTCGTGCTCTGCAGAATCGTGGCTTTTCTCAGGGCATCACATAAGGTCACAGAAGAAGAGCATATGATGTCAGTGTGGCCATCAAATGTTACACAGACTATTTGGTCACCATAATATTTAGTTAATCGCTCGTTCAACTTCCAAGTTTTATACTGTTCTGCATTCGTGGTACCCAGTGAAACCAAATATGCAACGTATTCATCTTTCAGATGAACGAGGGTTGTCACTGTCTTAGTTTTGGAGAACAGTTTGTTCCAGATAACATTTTCAGTTCATCAAAAGCTTCATCATGTAATGTGCCCATTGTTTCCTCTCCTGATTCACGAATTACAGCAGTGATGTTCCTTTCTGAAATATAGTGTGAATAGCACATAACCTGTGGTAATTGGTTGGCATGATAGGCGAACAAATCTGGAAAGGCAAGCATGCGCATGTGTATTTTATTGTCTTGTCTTTTGTCAGCTGCTGCCAGAATTTTTTCTCTGGTGGACTGTCCAGTTCCTGTAGGTACCGGTGTAAGCTTGTTTCTGGAAGTGTTGGATTTTCCACAAATGAAGCAGTTAGTCCTGATGTCAAACCCAGCTGTTTCATTTCTGCTGATTCTTGTGTGTTCTGTTGCCGCAGACGTGCATGGCTGCTGGTCACTCTCACTGGGGTTGGATGTGGAGTTGACTTGCTGGTATACTTGGCCCGACACGATTTGTGGAATGATACTTTCAAATCAAGACTCAATATGTCTTGTTGCAAAGGCCAGATACTTTCGTAAACGTCATCTTTTCTGATTTGACTTGCTTTCAAGATTGCACTCAAACCATTAAATGTTGAGTTCTTTACAACTTCTTGCTTTTTAGGGTTGAGGGGTTTAAAGCATATGATGCAGTGGTCAGTGTCAATTTTATGACGCTTCACAACAGGTGGTTCCAGATCCATAATTGCCGATCAATTGTCAGCACAAGCATCTGAAATGATATAATTAAAGATAAGTATATATCAGTAGTTTTAGAAAAAGGCAATCAAGCTCAAAATTGATTTTCTGCAACTGGATTTAAAATCATTCTGTTTGAATAATGCATATACATGTATTATAAATTAATCAATGTCGGTTACTTTTAGGGGGGGGGGTGACATATGGTTTCGGTAATAACTCTATTAATTCAACTGATTTATCTTTATGAGTTATATTTCTAAAAAGGAGAATGATAGAGGGTTATTTTGATGTAATATGTAGTAATACAACTCAAATACTTATGAAGAAATTAATTGTTTAGTTGATATTTATTGGTAAACCCGAAGCTGATTTGTTGAGTAAAATTCCACTATTTTTGCCTGTAGGTCACACAAAAGCCTTTGTTGCATCACAAATGGTTTTTACAGATATATATGTCATCATTCCGCACATTTTGGTACCAAATTTGTGTTTGTAGCACCAGTATTAACAAATATATGAGCCAATATGAGCCAAAATCTGTGGCGATTAAATCCATTTTTGCAGTCTGCAGTGGTACATATTATGTAAACGTGATTTTCAAAATGTTGTGCAATGATCTCAGGTTCACAACCATGATTTTCTAACTCCCCAAACATCCCTTTTCAAGAAAAAATAGGTTGCGACTTGTTCTACCTTGGGTAGGGGTTTGCCACCCAAAACCTCATTTGGCCACTAGCCTAATGTAAATAGAACTTGTGCAAGAGAATCAATTAAAACCATTGAAGCCAAATATTCAGACAAAAATAAATGTGTTGCAATTTCTGAGGAAAAAATTCGAACTTTACAAAATCCACAAGAATGCTTCTGGGAAAGTAGTTCTTAGCTGGTTAAATTATTATTATTATTATTATTATTATTATTATTATTATTATTATTATTATAACTAGTGCAGGCCCGTAGGGGTGGGCCCGTAGGTGCGTGCCAGTATGTGCAGCTTCGTGCCTGCAGTATCAGGTCCCCAGCATTAATTGTGACATCATATCAAACGAAGAAGAAGAATTGTGACGCCCCCTCTCTCTCTCGCCCCCCTCTCCCTCCTCCTCTCTCACCCCCTCTCTCCCCCCTCTCTTCCTCTCCTCTCTCGCCCCCTCTCTCCCCCCTCTCACCCCCTCTCTTATCCCTAGTCTCTCGCCCTCTCTCTCGCCCCTCTTCTCTCACTCCTCTCTCTCGCCCCCTCTCATACCCCCTCTCCCGTCCCCCTCTCTCGTCCCCACTCCTACCCCTCTCTCTCTCCCCCTCTCTTGCCCCCCTAGTCTCGCCCTTTCTCTCTCCCCCCTCCTCTCTCGCCCCTCTCTCTCGCCCCCACTCTCATCCTCCCCTCTCCCGTCCCCCTCTCTCACAGATATTGGTCAACAGATAAATGGCCGTAACTTGGGAACCGCTCGTCCGATTAATATCAAACCTCGAGAAGGCATATCCGCGGGTCCCCGGCAATATTCCTGGCAAGTTTCAATCAGATCGGACCTTCAATCATGCAAAAGTAAAAAAAAAAAAAAATTGTGACGTCATTCGTGACGTCATAGCACTGTGTCTTGTCATTGGTCGACAGAAAATGGCTGTAACTTGGGAACTGCTTATTCGATTAATATCAAACCTTGAAAAGGCACATCCACGGGTCCCCAGCAATATTCCTGGCAAGTTTCAATCAGATCGGACCGTCAATCGTGCAAATAAATAAATAAGTAAATAAACATTAATTGTGACGTCATTCGTGATGTCATAGCACCGTGTCCTGGCTGGTTGACAGACAATATATAGGTCGTTATTGGTTGACAGACATTGGTCATTGTATCACGTTATTCTTTTTATTAAATTATTGTGCTATTATTGTGTACTGCCAATTATTGTGCTATTATTATTATTATTATTATTATTATTATTATTATTAATATGCTGTTATCATTATTCTGAGAAAAAATTGGCCTGATAAGGTGAGAAGGTGGAACGACACCTTCAGCTGCCATATATACACCTTTTCAACACTGAAAAAGCAGTAAAATGGCCGTAACTTGGGAACCGCTCGTCCGATCGATATCAAACCTCGAAAAGGCACATCCGCGGCCCCGGCAATATTCCTGGCAAGTTTCAATGAGATCGGACTGGCGGGCGTCGAGAAACGGCGGTCGCAGACAGACAGACACAGACACACTCACACACACACACACACACACACACACACACACACACACACACACACACACACACACACACACACACACACACACACACACACACACACACACACTGCTGGAATTATAGATTATTATTATTATTATTATTATTATTATTATTATTATTATTATTATCAGCTCACCTGGACTCGAGTCGAGTGAACTTATGATTGCATCACTGCTGCGAGCGTGCCTTTGCCGCTGATGCAGTGCCCCCTGTTTCCTTGCCGACAGAAGGATGACAGGTTGATTTAACACACCTGGTGTTTGGTGGTGCCACGACAGGGGCTCCAACTCAAAGATCCAGCAATCATAAGGCAGCCACCATAATGGTTCATCCACCATCAGGCTCGCCTGTTAAAATGATGAACGTTAGAGTGTTTTGTAAGAAAATGACGTTAAACGGAGTGACCAGCTGGTTTTATTGAAATTTACACTTACAGTAAACACTTCATCAACTGGATGGTGTTCATAGAACTCATACACCGCACAGTGTTGTGAAGCACTTGCTGCGCGCCAACTCTTCAGGGTTTTTTTTTTAATCTCTGGGCATTAGTGTTTGTTTAAGTCACCGTGTGAGTTCTGACGGTCGTGTGCGTCATCCAAGTAACATGTGTTATATCAAATGGTCATGTAACATGCGGTCAAGTTTAAATTTCCTCCGTTCGAATAACGAGAGCACAACTCGCAATTTATCTACGGCGCAGCCATGTACTACAAAGAAAAGAAAAGAAAAAAAGAACTGGCATGATGGATACAAATGTCATCACATGGCAGGTCACTCACTCTGTCTCTCTCTCTCTCTTTCTCAGATTTTTGTAAGTTAATGTCACCCCCAAGGCAGTGAAAACGCACGAGTACAACGCATTCGGTGAGTATATCTGCCCCCAAGGCAGTTACATATGCGGAAATCGAGGGTGGTGGTAGTGGCGAAAGAGTCGTGGAAGAAGATAATGGCGCTTTACTTGAAAGCGGCGGAGATTCTCGAGCAATCGGAAGGAAAGTTGGGAAGTGTGAAAAATCTCGTGTACAACAGCAAGTACAAGGTGCGTCCTTTGTTTCACGAAAATGTCTGGTGGTTTCGAGGGTTCTTTTCAGGATCATCACTGAGCCTCTCCCCGCCCCCGATCGTCTCCAACTGTTGTTTTTGATGGTGATTTTCCCACGGATGGTTTGTAGGACCTTTGTGAGGTTGGTCTTCATCATTCACGTTTCCCCAATCATCACCGGTCCTATTTGTCCTCTCTTCAGCTTCCAGGATCTTTTCACTTCATTCCCGAGGTTTTGATATTTGCTCATTTTTCTTGATTTCTGCATCGTTTAGTCCAAAATCATCGGGTACTGAAACCTCCATTGACAATGCCTTCTTTTCCTTTTTGTATCTGAGTACTACGTCCAGTAGCCATGCTATGTTCTCTCTCTATTTTCGTGCTGGGTGGGGTCATCAGGTCGTACGTGAGCATTACGTCCTGGTTTTCAATTATTGCTTTCGGTTCGTGTTTCCATGAGTTTTGTGGAACGAGGATGTTGAAATTTCTGCAGATGTGTAGGTGGATTATGGTCTCCGTACCTTGTTGTCACTTTGTGTGTGCAGCTGTTCTGACATGAGTTTCATACATCCCGATAGGAGGTGGCTCGTGCTATTGGTCTACCTTGCAAGACCTACACTTATCTCATTGACTCGGTCCTGCCATTCTTTTATTTTATTTTTTTTAAAGCTATTCGTGTTATGTCCCTTGGTCTTGGGAATTTATAATGATTCGTTATCCATCCCAATTAAGATGACCTCTTTTAGCCATTTCAATGAGCCTTCTTTGTCTCTGTCCCTCGCTTTCTTTATACGAGGTGTGTTCAAAAAGTATCCAACCTTAATTTTTCGTGCGTAAACAAATGAAGCTAGGGAGGCGTGGTTTGGTGCACATGTGTAGGCGATCCTAATCCGTATGCGTGAATATTTTCCCGCCTGCAGAAGCTGTCAGTCGCCGACAGACCGCCGATGAGTGAGGAAGTGTAAGTGAGCGCCGTCGGATTTTTGTTTTTGACAAAATGACGGAAAAACTTGACCAACGCTACTGCATCAAATTTTGTGTAAAGCTTGGCGATTCCCAAGTGGAAACGATCCGCAAGATTCAACAGGCCTTCGGGAACGAAGCAATGGGCACCACACAGATAAAAGAGTGGTACAACCGCTTCAAAGATGGTCGCACGTCAGTGGAAAGTGAAGCATGTTCTGGGAGACCCTCAACATCCCGAAATGAGATCGTCATTGACCAAGTGAGGACCCTGCTGATGCAGGACCGGCGAATCACGATCAGTGAACTTGCAGACGAGGCGGGCGTCAGCATTGGATCCGTTCATTCCATTGTGACTGAGGATTTGGGCTTAAGGAGAATCTCAGCGAAGTTTGTGCCAAAGCTGCTAACGATCGAGCAGAAGCAACTCCGTTTGGAGATCGCACAGGACATGCTGGAGACTGTGAACAGCGATCCCAACTTCTTTAACACAGTGATCACTGGCGATGACACCACAGTGATCCGACGGCGCTCACTTACACTTCTTCACTCATCGGCGGTCTGTCGGCGACTGACAGCTTCTGCAGGCGGGAAATATTCACGCATACGGATTAGGATCGCCTTCATACGTGCACCAAACCACGCCTCCCGAGCTTCATTTGTTTACGCACGAAAAATTAAGGTTGGATACTTTTTGAACACACCTCATTTACCTTCCTGCTCTTTTATCATTCTCCTAGCTGTTGGTGTATATCTATTGATATTTTATTTTTTTTTGCAATTGTTGGGGCTGTATTCATAGTTTCAGTTTATTGTGTGACATCTTCCATTCGCACGTTTCTTTTGGAATTTTTTTTTAAATTTTTTTTTTTGCTCGGTGGGTTAGGAACCCTTTCTCCTGCTTGTGTTTGTTTACAAACTGGATTTGGTAGTCATTCTATGCTCCATCAGACTGCCACCCCATTCTCGTCTCAACAGGTACATTCTCAGGACGCATTGATTTTTGTGGATGGTGAGGAGTTTTCTTGTTTCGATCTCCAGTTTATTGATCACTGATTGTGGCCAGTTTATTATTCCACTGCTATTGCAAGTTTTTATGGCTTTGATGTTCCTTGGAGAAAGGTTTATTTTCAGGATCGGCCTCGTTCTTCACAGGTAGTTTTTGGTGCTTGTGACGTTTGGTGACCAATCGACCATTGGAACTTCTCCATTAAGCCCCCATGCCCACTTCCTCGTCTTCAGTTCTGGAGAGAGGGAATCTGTAGGTTGTATTATAATCCGATGCCCAATTTGAAATGATTGTTGCAGTTTTATTTACTAGTGCGTGGCCGTACGTGCAAAAAAAAAAAAAAACTAAAAAAAAAACTAAAAAAAAAAAAAAAAAAAAAAAAAAACTTTCAAACCGTGTGCCAGAAGCAACAACCACACAGGCCGTTCCTTCGCTCTCGCGTGCCCGTACATGCATGGCCATACGTGCAAACCAAAAAAAACAAAATAACAACTCTCAAACAACCACACAGGCCGTTCCTTCACTCTCGTAAACGACGACTGGATTGGGGCATTGTGTTTATCTATAAATGCGCATAAGAAATCGAGAAATTATTAGAATACAATAAGTCATCACGATCCGGAAGTGGTGCGTACCCGTACGGAATGTTCACATGCATTCCATGAATTATCGCTTTCATTGAAGTGATAACTGCTGTGATACTTACACAGAGTTAATTAAAATCAAGTTTACCTCCCTGTCTTTGCTTGCCATGACATTTGCTGCCATGACATTCGCTGCCATTGACCATTGCCACTCCTACGCCGCAGTAACTATGGCACCCTTTCCCCATCGGCCACACCTACGCAGCAACCTGTCTTGTCATTGGTTTGATAAATAAATGGCCATAACTTGGGGCCTCTTGTCCGATTAATATCAAACCTTGAAACGGCACATATTCAGGTCCCCAGCAATATACCTGGCAAGTTTCAATTAGATCGGACCAGTGGTTGTCGAGAAACAGCGGTCACACACATTGCTGGAATTATAGATAGATTGACCAATTTTTTTTTTTTTTTTTTTTAAATGAAACAAATTGTAAATGAAAGCGTGTTCAGTGAGGTTTTATGCATAAATTTTTTTTAACCTCCACATATGCTCGAACACTTAAAACATTTCCTGAGTCAGACTGACACATTCCTGAAAATATGCTGCAATCAGTTGTAGTGAATGTTGTGGTGAGAACATTGGTTACTCTCTCCTCCAGCACATCAAGGTATTTTTTTTTTTTTGATTGCATTGAAACATTTTGTTTCACAAATAAAACTGCTGCAAAAATTTCAAATTGACTATTGACATCTCATACACCCTGTATATGAGTAAACGGAGAGCAATTTTTGTTCTCATTAATTTTTTTTATTAGTTTTCCAACAGTACCATTTTTAGTTCACATGGACTTTAGTCAAGTGAGCTTATACCATCGAGCAGTGTCCATAGGTGAGTGAGTCAGTCAGTCCAGCAACACTTCAGTCATTATCGCTTGAACCAAATGCACGATTTTGATGAAACTTGGCCACCATCTTCATATCTGATGTCTAACGAAGGTGTATTGACTGCATCAAAATCTGTGCTTATTTTATGGGTCTACGGGGTGTTTACCAATTATATAAATAATAGAAAATGGGGGTATTTGTTCTCTCCTCCAAAACTACACACTATTTCGATGACAGTTGACAGCAACCTTCTTCACCCCGTGATGTACCAGTTTGTTCATGGCATTACAAATTTAAATCTGGGTCTAAGGTTAGGTCTAAAAATCATGGTGATATTAAGGGGGGTTTGAGTGACTGTTGCTCCTGATCCAGGTTAGCTTCAGGATTCACGGTCCTATTTTTTTATTATTCCATCACAACAGGAACCCTGTATTAAAGCTCTCATTTTTGTTATTCTGATAGTAGGAACTGCATAGTTGAAGCTGCTGCTTCTTCAATCTCGTAAGACTGCTTAAATCTTAAATATACCCGTTTAAAAACAGAATAAAGTCGCATTTTGTTCCAAATAAATAGATTATTCGCTTTCCAACGGTACCATCTTTGATTATTCTACGACAGCAGGAACCCTGTTAGAATAAAACGGGACACACGGACAGATGCTTCTCCTTTTAGCATCAGGTAATGGATGGAGATTAATTGCGTTTTTCTTTTCTTTTCTGTGTTTGAGCAGAATGTGAAGCAGTTGTATGCGCTGGTGTGCGGCGTTCTGAAACACTCCACCGTGCTGGAAGACGTAGTCAGCAAGAGTCGCCTGTTGAAGGATGACAAGAAACTGAAACCACAGATGGCAAAGGTTAGAAATTGAAGGTCATGAAAATGGTTCAGTTGCTTCCCAATGCAGTTTCCTGGTATTATGAAGCAAACATTTTGTCATCATGGACTTTCTGCCTTCCTTTTCTAAAATAGTCCTGCCATTTGAACTCTTCCAGGGAAGGTTATTCACAGGAAGCCTCACTGCTTGTCTACCAGAGCACTGCTTAAAACTGCCATCTTCGTTTTGAGCCATTCCAATACACGGTGTCCATAAAGTCCTTGCGTAACTTTGAACTTTTATAACTTTTGATGTACACATGATAGAAACAAACTATAAACGATAATTCATCAACTTTGGTTAATGTTGAAGTTGTTACCCCACGCATGTGAAACAAGTGCGTTTTTAAGCAATTTGTTAACATCTGTCTGTTGGTCCGTCCATTCGTCCAGCCACAAACTTCAGTTTATGATCGAGGAACAAGTTATTTTAGTTGAATGTTGTATTTTGGAGCATAAAGCTACAGTTTTACCGTACTTTGCCTCTGAATTTGTCCTGACCACACGTACGCATGGGGGAGTGAGTTCGTTTTTTTGTTTTTGTTTCTTAAACTCTTCCTTCCTAGCAGTGAAGCAAAGTTGAAAAATCATTTCAAACAGGAAACTTGCTATTTTTAAAGACGCTGTAAAGGGCACAACAGGACGAATAACTCATGTAATGTGTTTGACAAAGTGTTGTAATAGCCACTGCGTCAATGGCCGTAAACTTCTATAATATATATATATATATATTTTTAATACAACCTTCAAAATTTTTAGTTTATTTCAATTTAATAATTTACTTTAACACTGCAGAACATAAATTGCCTTCTTATTGCTTCCAAAAGCCTCCAGTTTTGCAGTAATTGGACATATAAAATAAGGTGGTGTATAAGATTACACCAATGACACTAAACTTCTGGAATTTTTATTTATTTATTTATGACCTTGAAAATCATTATTTTATATTATTTGAATTGTATACATGAACACTGTATGGGGGTAAGGTGTTCTATGAGTTCTCTAGTTTTATTGTTGCTGTTTTAAACACACAATTCCCCTGTTTCTCTTGACTAGTTTACATTTTCTGATGAAGCAACTTCAACATCAATGGTAAAGTCAACCACCGCAATTATTGCATTTTGTTCCCAAACTACGACGATTAAATCATTCACATATCACCTTATACCGGCAAGATGAGTTTCCCTGCCACACACTTCGAATGTGCGACGGCTCGGTTCTTGAGTGATGTCTTCTCAGACAAGTGGACCAATTGCTTGGCCATCTCGTTGGCCTGACCTATTCCCATTTGAATACATTTTATGTGACTAAAACTGTTCTTCACTCATCAAAACCACATTCTTTGGATGAACTCGGCATGATGATCACAAATGTAATTCGTGAAATAACTCTGCAGCAACTGGAGAATGTTTTCAACAAGTTGCAAAATTGGATTGAACGACGTATTACGAAAGATAACGGCGATGTTGAAGTCGAAACATTTGAAATGTGTTGTGCTTTAATGCACCATTTATAGTTTGTCCCTCTCGTGTACATCAAAGGTTATAAAAGTCCAAAGATGCACAAAGACCTTCTGATGCCTTCATCAATAACAGTTATTTGCCAGCTTCCTGGGTACACAAGTCAACAGAATTGCATTATAGCCGTAGACCTCATCTAGTGTATCTCCTCAGTTTTTTGTGGTTTGGTCCACCAGCATTTTTATTTGGTTTTGGGATTAAAAAATAAATTAAATCTTGCATTTTATGATCACACGTAACAAAGACTTTATTTAATTGACAGTGATGGGTTCAAAACACGGAATATATATATATATATATATATATATATATATATATATATATATATATATATATATATATATATATATATATATATATATATATATATATTCATTTTTTGCTGTCATTTAACAGGCAATGAAAGCTTATCCGTTCATACATCGATTATTGATTCTCTTCCATTATCAATTCAGCTGCTGGTGTATGACTACGTGTTTGGGAAGGGCCTAAAATGTGGTGGCCACTGGAAGTTGTTAATGCGGAGAAACCATGGTCAGCTGAATTCAATAGTTGCAAGAATGAAAGTCTCGCGTCATTTGAGCAACAACCAGGACCTGCTGTCGAGTTTCCAGGGAGCGGCAGATACGGGTGAGTTGACCGACGGAGTGCAAAATACAAACGATAGTCGTGATGTGGTGTGAAAACTTGTGGTGTATATATTTTTGTTGTAAAATTAATTTTTCCAAGTTTATATCGAGAATTTTGATTATCAGTACTTTATTACTACTCGAAGCACCCACTTCCTGCGGAAGCCGTCAAGGGGGTCATGTTATGCCTATTTTACTCCAAGTGGTCCCAGGATTACACACCCCAAAAAATGGTTGCAATTGGTTCAGCCGTTTTGTGGTACCTGGGAACAGACAAACAGACGGACGGACATTTGGTGAATTGTAGTAAGATTACTTGTAATACCGTCTTCCACCAGGTGGCGCTATGTGATGCCATTTATTGAGCGAATTGTGGTCCTTCCTAAACCCTGAACCCGAAGGGACTATGAATATCGTTTACCTCCACCTGGACAATGAAATTTTCAACCAAAGTTCAAACTTGAGTTTTCAACTCATTCCTTCTAGTGCAATAGGGGTGCATATTTCTGTTCTCCTCCTCCTCCACCTCCTCCACCTCATCCCTTTATAAGGGCTGAGATCTGACGGCACCAAGCTTCTGCCCCGCCTTAACCACGATACTGCTCCACCTCTCCCTCCACTCTCCAACCACCTTCACCTTATGGATTTCCCTCCTCACACAATCCTCCCATATCAATCATGGTCTACCTCTTTTTTTTCTTTTTTTTTCCTGACCTTGCTCTCTCAACCTATCCACTCTTTTTGCCATTCTCACTTCTCCCATCCACACCAAGTGTCCAGGCCATCTCAGCCGGCGTTTCACCAATCTCCCCGTCAAGCTCATCTGCACAATCCTCCTCCTATCCACCACCTTCACTCCCGCAATCCTCCTGACCCAATTGTTCTTGCAAACCTGCAGCCTCTGTTGTTGTTTCTGTCAGTGCCACCGTCTCCAGGCCATAAAGTTAGGCCGGCGTTAAACACGACATCAGAACCTCCTTTTCAATTTTCTTACTATCTTTCTGTCTGCCATTACTCCCTCCACCCTCCTCCATCCATTCGCACCCACCTGAATCCTGCGCACCTCAACCTCGGACTTACCATCCCCGGTCACTGTCCCCCCCCCCCCAGATAATCAAGCCTATTTCCTTGCCTGATCTCCTTCCCCTCAAACCTGATATTCATTTATTTTCTCTGCTGCCTGACCCACATCACCTCGGTCTTCTCCATATTCATCTTCAGCCCATGCTTCCCAAATGCCTCCTTCATAATATTAGAGACGAGCAAATACAACTTGTCGCTTCACTGACGGAGAAGTATTAAGGAGGGGGGAAGAGAGAGAGAGGCGGTGAGGCACGAGATAGATAGAGAGAGAGGTAGAGTTATGCCTCACCAAACATTGCTATACCGTGGGAGAGAGAGATGTGAGGAGGGGTGAGAGAGATGATGTATAAAAAAAAGAGAAAGGTGGGGTTAGTAAAGAGAATGATATGTTATGTTTAATGAACACACACACACACACATGTCAGAACAGCTGTACACATGACACAGAGTTTATGATGTAATCCGCTGGCACATCTGCAAAAACTTTGACATCGCAGTTCCAGAAAATGTGTGGGAAATGAACCAAAAGTAATCACTGAAAACACAGAAGTAGCTACCGCTCACGTACGAACTCATGATCACATCGAGTGTGAACATCGAAAACAAAGCGTTGTGACCAGATATCATACTTGGGTACAAAAAAAACAGAAGGCATTTCTGATTGAGGTGTTAATACCAGTGATTTTGGACAAAACAATGCTGAAATCAAGAAAATGTCTAAACACCAAGACCTCAAGAATGAAGTGAGAAGATCCTGGAAGCTGAAGAATGTCAAAGTTGAACCACTGATAGCTGGACCTACAGGAATGATGACAAAGAACCTCACAGATATATTAAACATAGGGGCAGTACCCCTGGTGCTCACCTGGTAGTGGCTGGATAAGATAACCAGGCAACCACTGGTAGTGAAGGATAACCTACAAAATATATAATGGAGAAGAAAGTGAACACCTATGGATTTTTTTAAATGCCATGAACAAACTTTGGTCAAGTTTCATCGGAATTGTGTGTGTGGCTTCAGAAAAGAAAGCAAATAATTATTCTTGGGGGCAACACCCCCCCCCCCGTCAAATGCCTTCGACCCCAACTTTTTTAAAATGCCGTGAACAAACTTTAGTACATCATGTGTGGTGAAGATGGTGGTCAAGTTTCATCGGAATTGTATGTGTAGTTTTGGAGAAGAAAGCAGACATATATTTTCGGGGGCAACCCCCCTGAAATCCCCTGAGAGCAGATTTTTTTTATAATGACATGGGTGATGAAGGTTGTAAAGGTTTTGTTTTTTTTTTGTTTTGTTTTTTTTTTCATTGGAATTGTGTATCATTTAAGAAGAAAGCAAATACCTATTTGGGGAAGCAACACACTCCCCTACCCCCTCCCCCATAAGCTCTCTCTGTAGACCCCTTCAGACCCCTTTTTATGACATCACGGGTGATGAAGGTTGTGGTCAAATTTCATTGAAATCATGTGTGTAGTTTTTGCGAAGAGGTTGCAAGTATTTGTGGACGGACGGACAGACAGACGCGCCATCCCATAAGCTCTCCGGAACTACTTTACAGGTGAGCGAAAACCCATCCCTGCGAATATTATTACAAACTAACCATTTGGAAGTTGTTCGGGGCTCAGCGACGATCCTGCAGGGCCATTGGCTTAAAACTTTGAGAACAGAAAACTTCACAGCTTGGTCCATGAATCGTGACCCCTTTCTAAAATGAAGGTGGATACTCTGAGCCTGTCCCTGGAGGACACCATTACACATTCTGAAACCAGCTTATGTAGATACCAATCAACGACGCGCATGCATGCACACACGTAGTATGATTTCCCCATTAAAAAAAAATCATTTTACTGTTCATTGTTGTTTAAATTTGTTCTTTAACACGGATTGTTTACCAAAAGTCGCATTTGATGCATCATGAAATGCATTAGAACTGGACTTGATTGCTCGGTGTGGGGGTAATGTCTCCACTGTTTATAACTCGTGTTAATGGTCACACATAGGATGCTGTAACACATTTGGTGTTGTCTGTGTGCAGTCACGCAGATTCCTCGGTATTGTCGTGTGAACGTCTTGCGTACCTCCGTGTGTGATGTGGTGGATTACTTCAAGAGACAAAGCCATAACTATCTTGGGAAGGCAAGAAGGTGAGGCCCAATAGCTTTAGTATTTTGCTGGTAACAAGATGACTCACCTTGGCTTATTGATGGACCACATGGTCCAATAGAATGTGAAAAGTTCCAGTGAATGTACCTGTACAAAATGGCCCCAAACCACCAATTGTACTGATGGTAAAATTGGTTAAGGGGTTAATGTTGCAGTTTTGTTGTGAACATTAAACTAGTCTTGCACAATGGAAATTGGGACACCACAGCGAAGATTGAAATTACCTTTTGTTTGTTTCCCTCCTTGCAAACCCCTTGAAATGCGCATGTTGTTTCCCTCCTTGCAAGGCAGTGTGTGCTTTGTATTGATTTGGAGCAGTTTTTGAAACTCAGTTGTAACCAAGATGCCATGAGGTAAAGAGCTGACTGACCGTCAGTATGGAATGGTTATTTTTGGTGGAGAAGGTTCACCACATTTCTCTCAAGTCAGGACAGACTCTGGTCCGACATTTCATTCACATGAGTGGTTTTCTATCGGGACCATTGAAGAGCACTCTGCTTTTGAAATGTTGGACACGTGCCTTTATTCAGATGAGAACTTTATCGGTTTGATGTTCCCCTGAGCTCAGTGGCTGTTTGTCTCGTCTAACTGTACTTTGTTGTGTCGTATTTGTCTATGCCCATGCGTTGTATGTGTGTTTGTGTGACAGCTTCACTACGAGCCTCAGATCTTGTAAAAAAAATAAAATAAAATAAAATACACGTTTTCCCAATTATTTTCCAACTGTAAGAATTTTTTTTTTTTTTTTTTTTTTTAATCCCAAGCCTCTCCAATAAGGTCAGAAATGGGGACATTAAAATGAGCTCTGACTGATCATCCATCCATGTACTTTTGTGTGTGCGACAGTTTAATCTGGGTAATAAGCATATGTGTGAATATAAGCACACGTGAAAAAACGAGGAAAAGAGCAATCGGAGATTGCAAACCCTCGCCAGGACTTCTTTTTGATTGGTGTATTTTTATAGGTTTCCAAGTAAATCC